>NC_090753.1:94110873-94215873 GCF_036898095.1 Palaemon carinicauda | reverse complement strand
TCAGCGATCAGGAAACTTTTCCGAGCTAAAAGGGCACCCCTGCGAGTCAGTGGAAATCTGCCTCACTAAAAAAAATATCGGAAAACTATTTAAGTGGGAAAAATATTTTCCATTGATATGGGATTGTATTGATTAATTATATCTATGCACCGAGCGTTATTGATTTTATATATATTTGCTTACAATAAGGAAATAAATAACATATAACAAAGCTAACATGAAGGAGTAAGCTTCTGCCTTAACACTAAAGCCAATACAATACTTTTTAGCCAGTATGGAAATTTCATCAAAAACAAAAGAGAAATCCAATATTCAACAAGTAAGGCGGCAAAGCCCAACGCTAAATTCAATATTCAGTTGGCAAGGGATTTCAGCAAAACAAACCCAAATTCAATATTCATTGCCAAGTATGAGAACTTTTCAAAAGCAAATTCAATATTTAGAAAGCAAGGAAGCTCAGAACAAAATAAAGGCAAATTCAATATCCAGCAAGTGTAAAGGTTTAAAGGTCGCTCATGAATGGCAGAGGCAAGGGACAGTGACATTGCCCTAGCAATCAGGACAATGCCCTAGAGACTGACTATATGTTATATGATCAGCGCCCAAGCCTCCTCTACACCCATGCTAGAACCAGGGATGGCCAGGCAGTGGCTGCTGATAACTCAGCAGATAGACCTATAGGCTCCCCCAAACCCCCCAACCTTAGCTCACAAGGATGGTAAGGTTGCAGACACTAATGGCACTAACGAGTCTGAGCGGGACTCGAACCCCCGTCCTGCAAACACCAGACAGAGACGTTACCAATCAGGCCACAACAACCCAGCAAAACCTCAGCAAAAATAAAATTAAATTCAGTATTCACTAAGGATTGAAACTCGACAAAACAATGTAGAACATCTTGATAACCAACATTCTCACCAATAAATAAATAATAAAAAAGGAAATATGATGAAGTTCACCGTAGGATTATGTTTAAAAGAACTACGGGCTGCCAACGCAAGAGCCCTTCTAACAAGCTAGCAAGCAAGACTAAAAAAAACTAAACCAGAAGGAAAGTTGGAAAAGATTGGGATCATTAAGCAAATAAATTTGATAAAAAGACAGGGTATTGCAAAAAAATGAGATTCGAAGTTACAATGAAAATGATTGCAGTATGCAAATTAGAACATAGTTTTATCCATATGCATTTACATCTCTTCAGGTTAACCACAGCCAGCAATACATCTACAACGCACTCACACAGGTAAACAGTCGAAATTATATTCGTAAATGAAAACAATCTACTGTACATCCTAACAGAGCTATAACTATACCTTCAACAATATCCTTAATAACAACAAGGTAACTCGTTTGAAATCTGTGCCCAACTCGAAGCAGTATAAAATTGAACACATTATTGGACATCAGGGGAATAGTGGCTAAATTATTTACGTGAACAATTCGCAAGTTTAAAAGTCTTCAAGATAATGCAGCTTAGAGCATATTGCCTTTGGAATGTTTCTCTTATCAACCAGCTATTGTTCATATATCCTGATTCTGATCTCATTTGAAGCTTTACTGAACTGTACAAGACAGAGCTCCTGCCACTATACTGTACAGGACACAGCTCCTGTCATTGTACTGTACAAGACACAGCTCTTGAGATTGTACTGTACAAGACACAGCTCCTGTCATTGTACTGTACAAGATAAAGCTCCTGCCACTGTACTGTACAAGACACAGAACCTGCTTCTGACTTCGTTTGCACTGTTTTACTGAACTGTACAAGACACAGCTTGTCACTGTACTGTACAAGACACAGCTCCTGTCATTATACTGTACAGGACACAGCTCCTGTCATTGTACTGTACAAGACACAGCTCCTGCCACTGTACTGTACAGGACACAGCTCCTGCCACTGTACTGTACAGGACACAGCTCCTGTCATTGTACTGTACAAGACACAGCTTGTCACTGTACTGTACAAGACACAGCTCCTGTCATTGTACTGTACAAAATAAAGCTCCTGCCACTGTACTGTACAAGACACAGATCCTGCTTCTGACCTCGTTTGCACTGTTTTACTGAACTGTACAAGACACAGCTACTGCTTCTGAACTCGTTTCCACTGTTATACTGTATCAGGCGCAGAAACTGTAACAACTTCAGGTGATTTGAATTAGCCTAACCAGTAATTTTATACATACTAAGTAATAAATTTCCCTTTACCACTGACATGTCCACTAATAAATTACAGCTATGTTATTTTATTTACATACTATATACTGTAATCCAGATATATAAAAATCCACCCTTTTTTATAAATTTCAACCAGTCTAAACAAACTGCTTATTATACAGTCCATAATCCTATGGCTTTATGATATAAGTTAACTAAATTAAATATTACTAATGGGAATTGAAAGTTTAAGATACAGGTGTTTTCCTAAAGAGTCAAACTTCAGTCATGTTTAGATTTTTTCACAATTGAGGGAATAATATTCCATTTTCAAAAATATCTATACAACCAATTCATCAAAGGGGAACGAAAGAACTTTTAACCTATCATTAATCCCCTAATTAGGAAAACTGCACAGGCAGTCCATTTCAGATAAGGACATTTATTATTATTATTGTTACTAGCCAAGTTACAACCCTAGTTGGAAAAGCATGATGCTATAAGACCAAGGGCTCCAACGAGGAAAATAGCCCAGTGAGGAAAGGAAAAATGGAAACAGACTAGTATGCCTGGGTGTAGTCTACCCTCAAGCAAGCAAGCATTTTTTTTTCTTTTAACAAGTGTTTACACATGATCTCTTGTATATATAAATCTCCTATTTTTACTTTCAAATTCCAAAAATACCATACGCTTCTAATTTTCACGAGAACAGCAGCATATTTAAACTTAAAACAACCTTCTAGTCCAACTAGAGTTGTAGCTTAGCTAGTATTAATAATAATAATAATAATAATAATAATAATAATAATAATAATTATTATAGTAAAGGAAAACGGGAAATGATTCAATAAATCTGCTCCTATCTGAGGGACCCACATCACCTGCTTTGCATTGAAAACCCCTTACAGAACTAATTGAATTTCATTCTGACTTAAAAACCTGAGTGATTAGGCAAATTGCAATTTTTGTGCGTATGTATGTATGTTATCAATGCAAACCCCGAAATAATAGTGATAGTATAAGTTAGGTAAAACAATATATAAATAGTACAAATCAAATATGCATTTCTCACCATTGTCAATGCTCATTGATAGAAAGTCGGCATTTTTGTACAAAATTCAGGGAAAGATTGGATATGAAATATTAGTTAATCTTATGTACGGAAACCGGATGTTTGATAAAAGAGTACGTAATCTTATATGGCCGTGTCACCTTGCCGCATTTTAGAATAGTTGTGTTTTACTTAGTTCTCTAGTATTCGTTTTTTAGAAATTTACATACATACTTATATATACATACATAGATATATGTGCATGATTTATATATACTGTATATATGTGTGTATGTGTGTAAATGCTGATCGATTAGAATGATAAGATGTTGTCTAGTGGTACTGTTGTAAAAATGCACTGTCTAAAATGAGTTGAACAAAATACTACACAGGGCAATCGACTAAAAATAATTAGCTTTTAATTGAGATTCAGATTCGACACATCTCGCCAAGTATTTACTAGTTGGGCATCTTGTGCAGCATTACTTTAGAATCTTCACAGTCATCACTAAAGTGACTTACAAATACTATTGATCGTTAGTACGTTTTTTCTTCGGCTTTTCATAGATAGAGGCTGTCACAGTGTTACCTAAGAATTCATGCGATGCTTTTGCCACCACACCATTCTTCTGCGAGTGTGCTTTGTTGCTCATCGCTTTAATCTTGTAATTCTTGGTTTTCTTGTTTAATTCCATGCAATCTGAATTCTTTGGTGCGATGCCTTTCTTTAAGGGCACCAGGAAGTTTGACGAGTTGAGCAAAATAGGCATTCTTAGTCATGCTTTTTCTGTAACTTGGTGGTAATCCTTTCCAAGCCTTTCCTATAGCCGTGAACAGCATCATGCGTCTTGTAAAATTCATCATAAGCTTTCCCTTGTTGCCTTTGACTGATGACACTCCAATTTAGGAATAGCATATCCCTGCTACCATTTCCTCTGCATTGGCATTTTTTTGCTTTGACACGTTACTCTTCTTGGAAAGGTTATATTTATGGGATGTTTCACTTGAGAATTCTTGGCATCAGTCTCATAGAAATGCTGTACAGTAGTATACTGTATTTAAGGACTCAAATATTCAACTGTACATTACACTCACGTTGATGACCTCTTCTTGTATCGCACATATTTTGCCATTCCTTAACTTAGTTCATGAAAGAGTAACATCACCTCAAACCACTCTATTGTAATAATGTTTAAAAATAGACACATCAACCTACTTACATATGTATATGATTTATATTTGTGTGCATGTGTTATGTGTAAATACAGTATTTTGTATACTGTATAGATATACTTATTAAAACTGCAGCGTTTACTCTTATCTTGAAGAAGTATCTAAAACTAAATCACACAAGTTACTGAACTGCGTTACAACATAGAGTAGCCTACACTGCACAATACAGGTAGCTTCATTCCAGTTATTTTTTTGAAAATATAAATTGTTTTTTATAGTACTGTACAGTTCTTTTTCCCAGAATTCTCAACTCTGTTCATATTTTTGTAATTTTGGCCCTATGGTCTAGCACTGAGACCGGAAGGCCATTCAATGCCAAGTTCCAACTGGAGGAAAACTCCACCATTTCACTAAGAAAAATTAATGTTAAAAACAGGTTTGATAATAAGATGACAGAAAGAAAGTAAGACTTGAAGTAAAGTAAGAGGGCTTATCTCTATTGCCTCTTCAAGTTTTATTTAATTTAGTGTTAAAACATTTAATCAATTTACCTTTTGTGACAATAAGATCAAAGAAAGTATTGTTACTTGTATCATTTGAGCATCTCTATGATTCAAAGGTGATAATGACACACTTTCCTGTTGAACCAAAGTAGCATTTGTGGTACTGTATTGTATTCATTTTACTATTTTTATAATAATTTTTGTACTAAAGAGAAAACTTGCGCTTCAAGATTGTGAGGAAAATAATAATTTTTTCTTCTTCATTTCGTAAAATTACCTGTCCAGAGTGAGTTTTCCAATGAGAATGATTCCAGTTACCTTTCTATAATGGTCATGTTTGGCAACTCAAGACATCAGAAGCACTAAGTTTAATTCATTCACAAGTTTCTGTAATTTTGTAGTATTTCTTCATGAAAATATTGATAAATATTTTCTTTAGCAAAGGGATCTTGCAACAGCATTGTATTTAGCTCATAAACAGAAACAATACAGTAGGTTTGATCAATATTAAAGTTAAAATTTTTAAAGAAATTATAGTTCATACACACAGACCATTGTCTTTAGTACCCTCAAACAGAATTGCAAGGTCAACCGAAGCATTGATTTGTTTGGTAAGAACACATAACATCAACACAAAACTAGCAATAACAGTTATCTCCATAAAGTGCTACTATTTTGCCTTTCTAATGATTAAGATTTAGGAAACATGGATTTATTTTTTACATATATGAGAATTGGATTTGATTAGATTTTAGTACTGTATAAGCAAAGTACTTTTGTTTCGTAAGCCAAATCTTCCATTGTTTTTGTTTGGGCTTTATTGTGAAGTAATGTATTACCAAGTTGTCCAACCCTATCATGATAAACTTTAGATTCATAGGTTCATTCACTTCAAAAGTAAAGGATACAATTCCTTCAAACATACAGTATTTGTATGTTTAAACATATAAATATATATTGAAGGAAAAACTTTATCTCACTTTTTACCATATCTAAAACTTTCTAATAATAATAAACACTAATAAAAATTCCTACAATAAAATATATAGTTGATTTTTTTACAATTATAGGATATTCACACTACACGAGGGATCGACCTAATTATTTGATAATTTCAACCATTCACTGGATCCCAGCATTTGTTTAAGTACAACAGCATTAGTAGTGTATCATATGAATCAAAACCCAAGAGATACCAAAAGTTAGCCACAAGAATATTAGAGATTAAAAAAACATTGTAAACATTCGGGAAAAATATATTAGTTTGATTAAATTTAATCAATACACAGAACCCAAAGATAATGCAGTACTGATAGATTTATGCTCGGGATCAATAATAGTTACTGTATTGGTTATAAAATTTAGACCAGAATAAGCACAAACCAGTAGTTTCAAATGGAATATCAATATGCAATACAGAATATTTCATATTTTTATTGTATAGGTGCACCTAAGAGCAGAATATCCATGTGGTGAATATCAATGATACGCTCACGAATATCATCGGCATTCATCAGGTACCACAAACAATGACCAAGATTACATAACAAGAACTTGTAATCAATATCATAACAAAACAGGTACAGTACTAATATCAACAGTCATGAAGAGAATCCAGATGCTGTATTGGTATTGACTAGATACAATGTCAATTCAATCGCTTACCCGCCAAATGTCACTTACGATTAAATTATATACGAGGAATTCCATGAACACTTGAAACTCATTTTTAAATTAGTTCACAAACTGATTATCAACACTACTGCTGGGAAAATTAAGTATAAAAAGAATCCACAGTTGTCAGCGCCATTAAACAAACTACCAGTAATGAAGCCGCCTTTAGAAATAAATCTTGATTCTTGTATTTAAAATATCAGTGGCAAGATTAAGGAATGGATTCAAAGCCTCAACCCGAGAGAAATTATATACATAGGAAATGAGCATGTGTTATAATTGTTGTAACACCTATTGGCACTAAAGACGCACAGTTATGGTGATTCTAATTATGAATAGTGTACTGTATCTGATGCCATGAATTGAAATAGGTTTATGAATTCAGGTTTATGGCCCGGTGCTGGGCCAGTGAGATCATTCATTGTCTAGGTCCCACTGAGGGGAAAAGCCCTGCAGTTGCTTTAATGAAGTAATAAGAAGCAAGATGGGGAAAACAAAGAAGCAGAAATTTGATGCCGTAAGGATTTTTCTGACAAACTGACAATATTAACTTTTGAGAATGCTCTTTTTGCTTAATTTTATTAGTCGTCCATACTAAACTGTATATTGAGAGCACAACAAGTAGGTGTTGAATATTTGACTACCAAGGCTTTATACAATGCAAAGATAATGGTAAAGCATAGACAACAGTAATGTTTTTATTTGTTAATTTGGTAGTCATCGTACATTATTTAAAACTTACTGACTTCGTTTAAAACATAGCAATAAAATTTGTTCACAGTTTCACAGCTACACCCAACACCTTCATTCTCGTAATGATCTTTCGAGAAATGAGTTCACAATCACTTGATATCACTTTTGAGAAAAAGAGCTGTCAGTTACAATCACCAAAAATCACTTTTCACTTTTGTTGATGGGCTGTCGTCTTGTATATTATTTGGAAGAGTTTTGCAGCTTGCCAAATAACTATTTTGTTACTGTATGTCATTCATTCTCTGATATACAAAGTTTGTAAGTTTAATGTGTTCATCATTATTTCAGATGGTTGTCAATTCTGTATGTAGTAGCCTCCTTGCCCACCCCTTCATATATACAGTAGGAAGACATTGCTAAGGGAAAGAAAGATAAACTTAGTTTTGGTGGCTGTTGTAAAATATAATACATTGAGATACATCCTTTTGAAGAAGTTGCTGCCTATTCATCAGATCAAAGGTGAGGTCTGTTACAGTATCATTATTCCTTAGTTATTTATGTTAGGACACTGTTGTCTAGAACTGACGATGTGTACTGTTTATGCATTGAGATATTTGAATTCTACCTATAATCCAGCCTATCACTTTTCCTTGCCTTTTGTTGCATTTTGTCTTACGTGTTAGGGGGCAAGTGAATTAAGGAAAAGTGACCGTTTGATAAATTTCATGAGGGGATAGGCATGGTAATGCAAGCAAGTTAGTTCCAAGTATATGAGATCAAACACATAATTTAATGGGATTCTTGATCAAGCACATTCTTATACACTAATTAATTAGATCACCTAGCTTGGATCATTCAAGCCTTTATTTCATACAATAAGAAAACCTAAATCTTTTAGATATTAGGAACAAAAATTATTATAGCAAATCCATCCATATGAAGAAGTAACATGGTGAACAAGGGGTTATGAGAGTACAGTATGCAGTTAAACTCTCAAAATTGGCACTCTTGTTTTACAGTTTCAAAATTCTCAAACACTCCTTTATCAGTATAACCCTGTGATTATGAAACCACCTGTTGATTGGCTTCCTGATCAGTACTGATAATAGAAAATATTAATTTAGGAATGATTTGTAAAGTTAGAACCCTCTCATAATGTATTCTAAGTATTCCAGAAGTTCTTTTGTTGATCAGTGGTAAATAAAACGATCTTTGAAAAACATACAACAGCATTTGCATGCAAACAGCCATCTGTTATGTACACATATCAAGACCATGCAAGTTAATATGGTAATTTTGCTCAGCATAAGATGTTAATAATTTTCTTGTAGGGATGTGTACAAATAAGATATATCCGTTGGAAAATGGGTATGGAAAGGAATAGTAGTGTGACAATAGCTTGATTGTGTTAATTTTCCCAAAGCCATTGTTAAAAATATTTACTAGTGAATTTTTCACGTAGTCATTTAATTATAGCACAATTATCATATCAAGAATTCTAGTTCAAGTAACTTTTTAAGGTCGCAATTATTCATCATATGAGTGAAAATTTGTCTCTAAGATTCATGAAAACATTCACTTCACAGGATTTGTTCTTAAATGACGAACAAAAAATAATTCGTACATTATCAAACAAACCACAGCTTCATACATAGGAAGTGTTTGATGAAGCTTTAAATGTTGAAGATTCAGACAATTCACTATGGGATTTGCTTACGTGTAGTGTGTCATTCACTGATGACTGAAAATAGGATTTGTGACGAAATATTTTGTCATAATACATTTCTAATATCATATCGCATAATCTGTAGCTAAAGGTTATTCGTCTTATTTTAAGCAATGCTAGTCTTATAGTAGACTTTTGTCTGCTTCTGTTGCATCTGTGAATTTCTGTTTGATCTTATATCAAGAGAACTCTTATCCATTCTTTCTGAATTTTCATTCTCTTTACAAGTACAGGGATGCAGCATGATTCAAAATTTATACCAAGTTTAAATAATGTGCAAGTAGAAATTATAGTACAGTCATCTCTTGAATAAGAGGCTTCCAAGAAAATTATGAAGTCCACTCATTTCTGTATCAAATTCTATAACTTGAGAAACCACAATCTGTCAGTACCGTATAATATTGCATTGTAACTTATATATTTTTTTTCTACATGTACTGTATAATTAACAACATGGTTTTTATATCATTTTAGTTACATTTATGGTTATAGATTCTTTTAGGTTGTCTGGAAAACCAGTTTTCGTACAATTTTCCGACATAACATTGGTCACTCTTGCTTGTAAAGTCTACTTTGAATAGCTACATCATTATTGTGCATAAACAATAGCCAGTTGAGCAGTGACACATGGTTACAAATTCCCCACATTTTCAATTTTACTTCCGTACATCTAGATACAGATATATTTGATATTTTCATCTTAGGAATCTTTCATGAAAAATTAAGAGAAAATTACCAGATGTAAAGTTAAAAATCTATAATAGCCAACAGATGTGAAAAAAACACCTATCCAGACAAAGTAGGAGGTATCTGTGCTCGTAGCTTACTACTAATGGAACATATATAAACAGGCAGTGACATGCTATTATATTTGTTGATATATCTGGGGAAATATATTTCTTCTATATTTTTGCAACTCAAATTGAACTTTTCATTTTATAAATTCACACAAACATATTCTTTCTCTTATTTTACCAGCTAAATTCTCACATTTTATATTTTCATACAATTTTATTTACCTTTGAAAGGGAAAAGATCTATTAATTGATGTACTGTTTGGGGTACTCTCATATTTGAACTCTAATTTCTAGTGACCGGTCCAGTACACTACTCTATTTTCGATCTCTGTTTGTTCCACAATTTATCAATTCATGAAATATTTGCAATACTGAAAAGCACTTATAATGTTGTCTCCAGTGAATATCACCACTGCCTATTCTTTTAAAACATTATTTGCTAAATTTGCTTGATATTGTAAAATCACACAATTTTAACAAATTTCATCTCATATTTGGCATAACTATTGAGAGAGAGATCTTCAAAGATTTTGAAATCCAATGCAGGATATCAATTCAAGTGTTAATGATATGATAAATGTTTGGCTTATCACCACATGACTTGAGAAATTAGAGCCTTGCAAATTAAGATTTTACAATTGCTTTGAAAGCATTCTTCATTGTCAAAACATCAAAATCAATGCCGTACATGCTCACTGATAGCGCATGTGGATGAGAAATGCACTAATCTACACCTTCTAACCGATTACAGGCCAAGTAGACTTTGACAAGTAGACTTTGACATGCCTCAAAGTCTGTCTTAGCAAACAAGGTTATTGTTGGCTAAGGATGAATTATGGATTTTGGGTCAATAGTCGGTACTGGGGCTAAGGAGCCGGCCATTCAGCCCTTTTAGGCGATAGTTGGTACCTTTATTATTGTAAATTCTTCTTCAAAGGTTGTACAATCATAAAAAAAAAAAATTAAATTTGGTATGTTAGTAAATCACGTACAGTATATTAATTCTATAGATATGAATTTCTACTCTTGTGTAAGGTTCAGTACATTAGCGTACTGTGAAAGAAAAACAATATTTCCAAATATTTTTCTATATCCTTTGTACTTCAATGAGTCCAGGATTTCGAAACATTTTAATTCAGTAACATATACCAGTACACGAGATTCTGTTTATGTACAATGGGAACAAACAGTGACTTGAGAACATCTCCAGATAAAGTTTTAGTGTCAGAAAAATGAGTTCACTTTTCCAGTCTTAAGAATATTATGAGAACTAATTAAAAAAGCTTATGTCTCAAAGAGCCACAGCTTAAACAGCTGCTTGCGGAAGAACTTGACAGAAAATCATGAATGACAAATAATCTTTTAACTTTGTAAACAAACAAAACTCTAGAAGCAGAAAAGGGTGTCCTTCAATTAGTAACTATTTATCCTTAAAACCTTAACCCTCAAAATCCCTAAACATCATCATCCATTGCAACTTTCCCCAACAAAATTGCTACATGAATTGGAATTCATCAGATCGGAATGTAGAAGTGTATGGAAAATTACACCTCGTTATACGCCACCTAATTACCTACTGCACAATTAACACTTCACTAATAATTAATACTTAAATTCTAAATGACTTCAACTTGATGAAAACATGCTAAAAAATATATGGTTATGACTATTTATATATATGTATGGTATGTATATATATTTATATATGCTTTAGTACATATAATATATATTAAGGAATGTATGAAAAATCTATACTGTATTCTTAAAGTCACTACAGGGTGCACATGCTTCCCTAAGGAAGTATACAACCGTACCTTGTCGACTCCAAAGCACCCACTCGAATTTGGTTCTTATTGACCAGCTGCCACAACTTCGTTATTGCCACTTCTTACATATGATACAGGGAGGGCACAAAGCATCTTTTAAGGTTCCTTCATGCAAGAGCAGACCCATACACTGTACGACTAGATTGATGACTGAGGAGGTCCGAGTATTGCTAATTAGGCAGATCTAAATATTTGTTACAATGAGAAAACAAAACAAAAGGACATTAAAATTGCACCCAAAAGAAATTTAAAAATTACACGACACATTTACAAATCACGTAACTGTACTCGAGGAATAAATTTTTACACAAAATCAAAGTATTTATCTACTGATGTACAACGCCAGCATTTTGTACACGAAATGAACGAACACCATCCCAATTAGCATATCATCTCCGTTAATAAAATGCACGCACCCACACGTAAACTTCCATACCCACACAAAAGTTATGGAAAGAAACCAGTACAGTATTCATGACACAACAGGGAGACAATATTATTGTGTGCTGAGGTATCTTAACAGTAACAATAATAAATAACTATACATTAATATAAACCAAGATGAATATTTAAATGCAGCCACTGGGGGTGAATTAATGTGCTTTGAACAGTAAAATGCATTAATCACCATTCTGCTACCGTACATACCCACGCACACACCTCTAAGAAAAATTCAGCGCAATATAGATATGAGGCACGATATAAATTTCTGGGAGAGTGGGAGGGAAGAGGGAGAGTAATCCACTGAAACATATCTTGGGTGTTTACAAAGGGGGGGGGGGGAGTGTAGAGAGAGAGCTCTACCCTCCCTGGCATGTGGAGGGGGAGAGAGAAAAAGTCAAAATTTAATAAAAGCCAAATTCTTCAATGGCTTTTAGAATTAGAGCCAGTAACATGCAATAATTACATTTATAATCTCTATACAGTATTTATCATTACAGGATGAAGACATACAGTGATATACTCATCAAGCTCCAAGATATTTGATTCACATATTACAATCTACAACCTTCCCTCATAATAGTTTTTCTTTTTGAGATACACAAGGGATTCTCTTATTTATCTTAAAACTACTGTGGAAATCCCACTACCTTGTTCTCTCACTCATATCCTTGTCTCTCTTTTTTTTTTTTTTTTTTTTAACCTTTTGATAATTACTCTTAACTTCTTACAAGGTCCTGTACAGCACTGGAGGGTCAGTTAAATGGAATTAAATCCTAATTTCAATGAACTGGAATCAGTCAGTAGATCAAATAATACAGCTATTAAATGCCTTAGTCTTAGATGTGGTTGTTAGTACATTGCTGTGTGAATTACTCTCAAAGTAAAGTAATATGGGTAATTATATGAAAGGCTGTTCTTCTACAACATTGGTATGGTATGGTTGTCATCACTGTATTTTCCTATATAAATGTAAATATATATATGGATGTCTTTCATATTCTCTTGTAGCGTTGTGGTGCAAGATTACTATTCAGGAAATTATAGTACAGTATACTGTATAAAAAAAATAAAAATTTCATTACCAAAATACAGTAGTAGTTTATCACTTTTGTATTTCCTAGAACTTCATAAAAACATATTAATGCCTCAAACTTTTCCTTATTCTGAAATCGGCATCAGAATTTCAAGATGGTCTAATGTTAGATGTAATGTTATGTTGACGTCTTGTCTTAGATTTTACCATTTATGTAAATTTTACTTATGACACAAGTTAATATTATCAGTTAATGTTTGATAGATGAAGATGCATGTTATCAATAGTAATGCATTGCTAAGAATGATATTTTTATGACAGCCCTAACTATATATTCAAGGTAATTACCAAAGTAGAGGTCCCCTTTTTGTTTTTGTTTCTTTGTTGATGTCGGCTACCCCCCAAATTGGGGGAAGTGCCTTGGTATATGTATATGTATTACCAAATTGTGTTATAAATTCCCTACCATTTTTTTCCTTTTCCTTTTAATTGAAGTCTTTACTCCTTTACTATTCCTGAAACTCTTTGTCCAGATTTTTTTTTCTACATCCTTACTTAAACTTTTGATAAGTCTAAATCTTTTGCCCTTTCTGCCTTTCTATTGTTCTTCATCATCATGCTACTTTCCTCTTCCCTTTTCATCCAATCAACTAATCATCTCAATTGCTGTATTTAAATCATTCCACTCATCTGTCTGTAAAATACTACACTATATTACTTCATTGCTGGAATACTGTACAATAATAGATTTCTTTAGAAAAGTTACCATCACTCCCAATCAAAAATTTTAATGTACTGTACACTGTATTAAAATACTGTTGACAAAGTGTTTTTAGTTTAACAAAAAACTTAAGTGCACAAAGATTAATGAAATTAAATCAAATAAAAAGGAATTAAAGTTGTTCCAGATTCTTTTATGAAAACAGGTCTTAAATTAATAATATTTCCTAATTATTTCAAGTTTTAAATTACTGTACACTACTTGAATACACAAGGGTACCTAATGGTTAGGATACTTTGAACACCAAACAAGCAAACCACACGTACACACATATGTACCCAATTTACTGCAATACAAAATATTTATATACATAAATCTGAACTAATTTTTTTTCCATCTCCCACCCCCTCCAAAATTATATTTTTCATAATTTTTACTCATTTTTGCCTTTCTAAACATTAAGGGTATCTGGTCCCAACATCAAAATTAGAATGGCACAGCTCTATGTAAAAGCAAGTGTTCATGTGATACTTTTGTTTATAGCAGGCAGTGCAGTATGCAAATCTAATAAGACTTATACTGATTTCTACTACATTATAATGCCTTGTCATTTTATGTAACAGCTTATAAATTAATAAACTTGTTGCTTGCCTTTGATGAAGAGATTGGAACCTCCTTAACATTATTTTTTTATATTGCAGAAAAGCAGTTTTCAAGATTTTATTTTCCTCAAGTCAACTAGTTGTATGTGAGATGGGAACACAGTAGTCAAGTTAAATTATTTATAATAATAACCCTTGATTTGGGTCAAGCAATTCGTATGAAAAATCACATTAATGAAGAAAGCACCAAATGAGGAGGAAGATCAGCTAAACTTTACAGGTATATTTTGAATGTTAACATATAATTTCTTCACCAGATATGATATGATGTACATGTCAGTATTGGGTGGACAAAAGCTACAACAAATGGAAATATGAAGACCATCAATTCTAATTTGATAAGGTGTAAACGAGCCTTTTGACTATTTAAAAAGTTTGATTGGAGTAATTAAATAAATAATTTACAAGAGACAACCTTAAATCTACTTTGCCCACATTGAGAGTAATTCAGTAATAAGTAAAAGAAATGGAACTGCTAAAAGAACCATAACCTACTGAATGATTCCAGTCATAACTCGCATATAAAACCACATTTCAACTGCAAAATCTCCTATGAGAATCTTGATGACTAGGCTAATTCTACAACAACAATCAGAAGGAATCAATCTTCTCTTCTTCTATGAATTTCTCTTTTTATTAAAAAATGAAAGGCACAAAACAAAAATAAGGATCTGTGTTGGCGCTGTCACGACATACTTGAATAACAATGGTTGTGTCCTATTTCACAGTCGAGTTTCTGTTAACTGTAGAAACTAAGTTTCTTTATCAAATGCAGCAAAAAACTGTATTCTTTGTTAACCGTAGTGCATACAGAAAAGATCTTATTGCTGAACTGAGAAGAAAAGATTAGATGTGAGCATCAGATTGCACTGCATTATTGCACCCAAGATGCTGGCACCCACAGTGGTTCCGTTTCCACTTTGTTTATGGCAGAAACCAGACGCTCAAAGGCAGATGACAATTCGTCATTTACTATAACTTCGTCAAACCAGTGAGAATAGTGGAACTCGATTCTTGCTGCTGCCTTCAGCATATCCTTGAACTCGTCTTCCTGAAACATGAAGAACATTCACCTTGAGATTCCCTAACAAGTAAACAATAAAATATTGAATTTTAAAATGTGAGGAGTAACTAATTCACCTCATCAATCTAGACACTTTACCAATTCTTAATGAAGTGCGGATTAATTCTTAATGATGCACATCTGCTTTATGTGCAAAGGATTGTAGAGCCATTCATATTATAAACATTGTAATGAAAATACCACAATTTTCCAGTAAATGGAGAAGAGATAATACTGTACCTATTTTCTGAATGACAAAGGAGAACTTATACCATGTTGAATTTTAGAGCTATTTAGATTATGGTGAGAAAAAGGGGATAAACCTTTTGACTATGTTTTTGTGAAAGTAACTATAAAAGTACTGATGTCTTTGGTATGCTGATCATCCTTGTCTGGGCAACTGTTTGCAACCATTCTTACTTTCAGTAGAGAAAGTATCGGACTTAAATTTATCATATATTCAAGGTGACCATTAAGCTGTCAAGTCACAGATTCCTTTAGAATCCCCATCAAGGCAACTTGCATAAGTAACAGATACACTGATCTACCTATGCAAATGATCACCACACACTAATACTACTTGAGTAAAATATTAGCATGGTTTGTTTGATGGATGTATTGGTCAACCTCCTATTCCATTTACATCAATATACGTTTTATTCATTTCTTCAAAGGCTTCTTTCTATCTTAACCAGTTCTCTTATGAGCTGTAACTCTCCACGAAAATGCAGTAAATTCTCAAGATAACTTTTAAGATTCATAGTATGTAGCGAGAGAAACAATAAGGGATATCTTGGTTCTGATCCCTTTCTAGGACACCAGAATAAGGGATTCTCCAACAACTAATAGCTTCCGCTTGCAGTTGGGAGTCACTTCCACTTCCAAAAATTATGGATCTTCTTCCATTAGGTTAGTCAAGTATGGTCTGGGCTTATGAAAAACAAAACCCCAATCAAGTATGGTCTGGGCTTATGAAAAACAAAACCCCAATCATGGCACAAGTTCTTCCTGCCAAAAAACCACAGATCTCGACTCTCGTCTGCAAAATACTGGTGATGAAAATGATAAAAGGGTGTTTCTTAAAATTCCATGGTCATATTTTTAGTGACCCCAAGAATGACTCGATCAAGAGAAGCTATTTAATACCTCTCATTTAAAAAAAATGCTCAAATTATAACCGTAGCCCATGTTTACCATTTACTGCTAAGAGGTGGTCTGGGCCTGTACTATTGATCTCAAGATCTCATACCTATTGCTCCTCACTTGCAACCTTACCTAAGGTTTCAGCTAGGCACGAGCTTATAAAGGTTCAGAGTTTGTAATGCCATTTGGCCTCAATATAGCTCCCCAGGTGTTATAAAATTTGGCAATAGCAATTATCAAGTTACTGCAATTGCATAGAGTACAGGTCATTGCTAATCTACATAGCTGGAGGGTCTGGTTGGAGAAAGGAGAATATTCTTGTTACACCTTTCACCAGGACAACCATCTTCAAGGTTGTGGACAGAAGAATAATTAGAAATCCAAATGGTTAGGCCCCAAAGCAAGACTAGTTCCATAGAAGTGAAGTTCATAGAAGGTCTTCACACTGTAATGATCTTAGGTTTAGTATATAAATGACAAATTCTTAGTAATTTATATTTTTCCTAGCTATCCATCCATCCATATACCAAGGCACTTCCCCCAATTTTGAGGGGTAGCCGACACCAACAATGAAACAAAACAAAAAGGGGACCTCTACTCTCTATGTTCCTTCAGCCTAATCAGGGACTCAACCGAGTTCAGCTGGTACTGCTAGGGTGCCACAGCCCAACCTCCCACATTTCCACCACAGATGAAGCTTCATAATGCTGACTCCCCTACTGCTGCTACCTCCGCGGTCATCTAAGGCACCGGAGGAAGCAGCAGGGCCTACTGGAACTGCGTCACAATCGCTCGCCATTCATTCCTATTTCTAGCACTCTCTCTTGCCTCTCTCACATCTATCCTCCTATCACCCAGAGCTTTCTTCACACCATCCATCCACCCAAACCTTGGCCTTCCTCTTGTACTTCTCCCATCAACTCTTGCATTCATCACCTTCTTTAGCAGACAACCATTTTCCATTCTCTCAACATGGCCAAACCACCTCAACACATTCATATCCACTCTAGCTGCTAACTCATTTCTTACACCCGTTCTCTCCCTCACCACTTCGTTCCTAACCCTATCTACTCGAGATACACCAGCCATACTCCTTAGACACTTCATCTCAAACACATTCAATTTCTGTCTCTCCATCACTTTCATTCCCCACGACTCCGATCCATACATCACAGTTGGTACAATCACTTTCTCATATAGAACTCTCTTTACATTCATGCCCAACCCTCTATTTTTTACTACTCCCTTAACTGCCCCCAACACTTTGCAACCTTCATTCACTCTCTGACGTACATCTGCTTCCACTCCACCATTTGCTGCAACAATAGACCTCAAGTACTTAAACTGATCCACCTCCTCAAGTAACTCTCCATTCAACATGACATTCAACCTTGCACCACCTTCCCTTCTCGTACATCTCATAACCTTACTCTTACCCACATTAACTCTCAACTTCCTTCTCTCACACACCCTTCCAAATTCTGTCACTAGTCGGTCAAGCTTCTCTTCTGTGTCTGCTACCAGTACAGTATCATCCGCAAACAACAACTGATTTACCTCCCATTCATGGTCATTCTCGCCTACCAGTTTTAATCCTCGTCCAAGCACTCGAGCATTCACCTCTCTCACCACTCCATCAACATACAAGTTAAACAACCACGGCGACATCACACATCCCTGTCTCAGCCCCACTCTCACCGGAAACCAATCACTCACTTCATTTCCTATTCTAACACATGCTTTACTACCTTTGTATAAACTTTTCACTGCTTGCAACAACCTTCCACCAACTCCATATAACCTCATCACATTCCACATTGCTTCCCTATCAACTCTATCATATGCTTTCTCCAGATCCATAAACGCAACATACACCTCCTTACCTTTTGCTAAATATTTCTCGCATATCTGCCTAACTGTAAAAATCTGATTCATACAACCCCTACCTCTTCTAAAACCACCCTGTACTTCCAAGATTGCATTCTCTGTTTTATCCTTAATCCTAGCTATACTCACCACAAATCACATTCATAGGATCTTCCCAGTTTCAACCAGAAAAATCCGGATAGGTCTCCCCCAGCTCCCTATTCCTCCAGGCGCCAGGATATGACCTGAGGTCAACTAGGGCCTTGACTGGGCCCAGGAACCCCTTTGCAGTTCTGTCGATATACCTTTAACCCCCTACCTCCCTATGGGATCTCACGGGGAAGGTATGGCGGGCAGTAACCCAAATGTTGTTTGAGGTAAGTATAGCTAGGAAAGATACAAATTACTAAGAATTTATCATTTGTTCCAATGCAGTATACTTCCATAAGCCACATTCATAGGCTACTGTTTGGGAGCGGAAAGATGACACAGGTGACGAAGGGAGACCAAAGGGGGGGAGGCCATCTGGATATGCACTCAACCAACAAACCAAACCAAAAGACATGTCAGTACCCATCTCAGGAAGGTCAACAATGAAGAATCACACTTACAAATGCCAGTTGATCCTTTGTCTGACACTCCGAACACGCTCGTGAAGTAGGGAGAGGGGATAGGGAAGGATAAACTCAACCACTCTTACCATTCAGCACAGAGTATGATCATTCTCAGTCATGGGTAGATCCGTTGCTGTGCAACCACAACTTAGGGATTTTTCCGTGCTGTCCTTTACATAACGAAATGTAATTGTGGCCCTCGTCCTCTGTGACAGAAACCTCAGAGGGCTCTTGACAAGCAGAACTTTATCTGAAGATAATGTTCATCGTTGAACTTCCATTTCTTTTCTTGGTTACCAAAAGAGAAGGAGAAGAGCGATCTCTCTTGGCTCACTTCTTCCAACAAGAACGATATCTATCCCACTGGAAGGATGACCACTTCCTACAATACTTACATGGAGATTCTACCGAACATTTCTTACTGCGACATGATGGGCATACCAGGTGAAGGTCCACTTCTACCTGGCTCATAAAGGTTCCACTATGGTGACCATTACGGTCTGGGCAGGAACACATCGAATTCGACAGTCAAAAAGCACACACTAACTCGCAAATAATGATTATGCAAGTGACAAGCAATGCTAAAGAAACAAGCACTATAAGGGTGAAGAGCTGGTGATGTGGCTGATTGTAGGAGTGAAAGCAGGGACGTTTGACTGCCTCCACTGCCAGAAGTATTGTCCAGCACCGCAGCATGGCGTAATCTCCTGAATTCTATTTTGATTGTCTGGCCGTGAAAAACGAAATTAGAAGTAACCCCTTTAAATAACTCAGAAGTTTTTATCTAGGTAGGAATAAATATATTTTAACGTAGTAAGAAAGACTTCATTTGTAATATGAAACTCTATTATTTGTAGACTTTTGCAGCAGAAATATGCAGGCATGAGTTACGTGAAGCTTACCCTACACCAAAATTTAAGAAAATTTGACTTGCAAACAGCTTCTTGGAACATACAGTAGGGTCCCCAATTATGCAAGAATTTGGTGGATCCACGGCTTCACAGAGTTGGAAAATCTGACATTTCGAAACGCAATGGGAATAACTCTATTAGGGCCAAAGCAAACAGGATCATACCCAGTCAATCTCATTAACTAAAGATTTTCAATAATTTCTAAGTACGATCCTGTATTTTTTCTAATACAAAATTGTTATGAATAAATAAAACATTTAAAAGGTTTTGAAGTTTTAATAGCTTGAAAAAGTTTAGAATTACACCCAGGATGGGTGTAAATACCAGATATATCCACATATTAGATGACCTAAATTAGGACAAATTTTAATTCATTTAACTATCATTTGAAATACAAAATTAACTAAAGGGAATTTTACATCATTCTTTCCTTAAACAAGCCAGCTACAACAAAAACCATTGTTTTGTTCATGTTCACCTCCGATCATAAACTAATGAATGCATTTACACATCTGTATTTAGATAAGTGTTTGCAGAGACAGATATCTTACGAAGTATTAATTATACGCAATTTTATTCATTACTAATGTTGTTTTACCAACTTCTTCCTTAGAACTTCAAAATAAATGAAACGAATGCAATATTATATAGTGTTTTTCCTAAACACGCCGCCTAAAATGGAAATCTTTCTTTTGTTTGTTTCATCACCGATCATAACGAACGCATTTACACATCCAAGTGATAACTAATGATACTAGGAGCTTTTAGTAAATATGTATTACAAATATTTTACTTACCTTATTCCTAAAGATTCCTACACACATCGCAAAACAGGAAACTAATTTTGTTAAAAAATAAAACTACCGCTAAAGACTATGATTAATTTACAATAATTCTACACTGTTATGAAGGATAATTGCATATTCCATTTCCAATAAACTTTTCCTAACTTCAGTCATAAGCCCATTTGATTTTGTATTAACTTTTACCCACATCAATTATGGAACCACCAGCAAAAGAAAAAGAAGGGACTAGTTATTGACCCATTGTGTTATCGCTATGACCTTCGATGCGACAGAAGATGGTGCGAGATTAGAGAAAGCGAGGATAATTTAAATCATGAAGGATTTTTAATGAAAAATGTTATTTTTATTAATAAAATAAATTTTTGAATATACTTACCCGGTGATTATATAAGCTGCAACTCTGTTGCTCGACAGAAAACTCTACGTTCAAAATACGCCAGCGATCGCTATGCAGGTAGGGGGTGTACATCAACAGCGCCATCTGTCGAGCAGGTACTCAGTACTCAATGTAAACACAGAACCAATTTTCTCCTCGGTCCACTGGGTCTCTATTGGGGAGGAAGGGAGGGTCCTTTAATATATAATCACCGGGTAAGTATATTCAAAAATTTATTTTATTAATAAAAATAACATTTTTCAATATTAAACTTAGCCGGTGATTATATAAGCTGATTCACACCCAGGGGGGTGGGTAGAGACCAGCATTACTTGTTTACATTATTATGAGCTAAGTATTTTGTACTTCATTTTAGCAGTTATTCAAAATAACAAACATAAAATAAATAAGTACCTGGTAAGGAAGTCGACTTGAACAATTACTCTGCCTTTTTAAGTACGTCTTCCTTACGGAGCCTCGCGATCCTCTTAGGATGCTGAGCGACCCCTAGGATCTGAAGTATCAAGGGTTGCAACCCATACAACAGGACCTCATCAAAACCTCTAATCTAGGCGCTTCTCAAGAAATGACTTTGACCACCCGCCAAATCAAGTAGGATGCGAAAGGCTTCTTAGCCTTCCGGACAACCCAAAAAACAATAATAAAACATTTCAAGAGAAAGATTAAAAAGGTTATGGAATTAGGGAATTGTAGTGGTTGAGCCCTCACCCACTACTGCACTCGTTGCTACGAATGGTCCCAGAGTGTAGCAGTTCTCGTAAAGAGACTGGACATTCTTAAGATAAAAAGACGCGAATACTGACTTGCTTTCCCAATAGTTTGCGTCGATTATACTTTGCAGAGATCTATTTTGTTTAAAGGCCACGGAAGTTGCGACAGCTCTAACTTCGTGTGTCCTTACCTTCAGCAAAGCTTGGTCTTCCTCATTCAGATGGGAATGAGCTTCTCGTATTAACAGTCTGATAAAATAGGATAAAGCATTCTTTGACATAGGCAAAGATGGTTTCTTAACTGAACACCATAAAGCTTCAGACGGGCCTCGTAAAGGTTTAGTTCGTTTTAAATAGAACTTAAGAGCTCTTACAGGACATAAGACTCTTTCTAGTTCATTTCTAACCATACGATAAGTTTGGAATATCGAACGATATTGGCCAAGGCCGAGAAGGCAGCTCGTTTTTGGCTAGAAAACCAAGTTGTAGAACATGTAGCCGTTTCGGATGAGAATCCGATGTTCTTGCTGAAGGCATGAATCTCACTGACTCTTTTAGCTGTGGCTAAGCATACCAGGAAAAGAGTCTTTAAGGTGAGATCTTTCAGGGAGGCTGATTGTAGCGGTTCGAACCTGTCTGACATAAGGAATCTTAGTCCATCCATATACCAAAGGCACTTCCCCCAATTTTGGGGGGTAGCCGACATCAACAAGAACAAAACAAAAAAGGGGACCTCTACTCTCTATGTTCCTCCAGCCTAACCAGGGACTCAGCCGAGTTCAGCTGGTACTGCTAGGGTGCCACAGCCCAACCTCCCACATTTCCACCACAGATGAAGCTTCATACTGCTGAGTCCCCTACTGCTGCTACCTCCGCGGTCATCTAAGGCACCGGAGGAAGCAGCAGGGCCTACCGGAACTGCGTCACAATCGCTCGCCATTCATTTCTATTTCTAGCACGCTCTCTTGCCTCTCTCACATCTATCCTCCTATCACCCAGAGCTTTCTTCACACCATCCATCCACCCAAACCTTGGCCTTCCTCTTGTACTTCTCCCATCAACTCTTGCATTCATCACCTTCTTTAGCAGACAGCCATTCTCCATTCTCTCAACATGGCCAAACCACCTCAACACATTCATATCCACTCTAGCCGCTAACTCATTTCTTACACCCGTTCTCACCCTCACCACCTCGTTCCTGACCCTATCTACTCGAGATACACCAGCCATACTCCTCAGACACTTCATCTCAAACACATTCAATTTCTGTCTCTCTATCACTTTCATTCCCCACAACTCCGATCCATACATCACAGTTGGTACAATCACTTTCTCATATAGGACTCTCTTTACATTCATGCCCAACCCTCTATTTTTACTACTCCCTTAACTGCCCCCAACACTTTGCAACCTTCATTCACTCTCTGACGTACATCTGCTTCCACTCCACCATTTGCTGCAACAACAGACCCCAAGTACTTAAACTGATCCACCTCCTCAAGTAACTCTCCATTCAACATGACATTCAACCTTGCACCACCTTCCCTTCTCGTACATCTCATAACCTTACTCTTACCCACATTAACTCTCAACTTCCTTCTCTCACACACCCTTCCAAATTCTGTCACTAGTCGGTCAAGCTTCTCTTCTGTGTCTGCTACCAGTACAGTATCATCCGCAAACAACAACTGATTTACCTCCCATTCATGATTATTCTCGTCTACCAGTTTTAATCCTCGTCCAAGCACTCGAGCATTCACCTCTCTCACCACTCCATCAACATACAAGTTAAACAACCACGGCGACATCACACATCCCTGTCTCAGCCCCACTCTCACCGGAAACCAATCGCTCACTTCATTTCCTATTCTAACACATGCTTTACTACCTTTGTAGAAACTTTTCACTGCTTGCAACAACCTTTCACCAACTCCATATAACCTCATCACATTCCACATTGCTTCCCTATCAACTCTATCATATGCTTTCTCCAGATCCATAAACGCAACATACACCTCCTTACCTTTTGCTAAATATTTCTCGCATATCTGCCTAACTGTAAAAATCTGATTCATACAACCCCTACCTCTTCTAAAACCCCCCTGTACTTCCCAGATTGCATTCTCTGTTTTATCCTTAATCCTATTAATCAGTACTCTACCATACACTTTTCCAACTACACTCAACAAACTAATACCTCTTGAATTACAACACTCATGCACATCTCCCTTACCCTTATATAGTGGTACAATACATGCACAGACCCAATCTACTGGTACCATTGACAACACAAAACACACATTAAACAATCTCACTAACCATTCAATTACAGTCACACCCCCTTCCTTCAACATCTCAGCTTTCACACCATCCATACCAGATGCTTTTCCTACTCTCGTTTCATCTAGTGCTCTCCTCACTTCCTCTATTGTAATCTCTCTCTCATTCTCATCTCCCATCACTGGCACCTCAACACCTGGAACAGCAATTATCTCTGCCTCCCTATCATCCTCAACATTCAGCAAACTTTCAAAATATTCCGCCCACCTTTTCCTTGCCTCCTCTCCTTTTAACAACCTTCCATTTCCATCTTTCACTGTCTCTTCAATTCTTGTGCCGGCCTTTCTTACTCTTTTCACTTCTTTCCAAAACTACTTCTTATTCTCTTAATATGACTGACCCAGTCCCTGACCCCACCTCAGGTCAGCTGCCCTCTTTTCCTCACGTACCTTGCGCTTTACTTCCACCTTTTTCTCTCTATATTTTTCATACTTCTCTATACTATTACTCTGCAGCCATTCTTCAAAAGCCCTCTTTTTCTCTTCCACTTTTACCTTCACTCCTTCACTCCACCATTCACTGCCCTTCCTCATGCTGCCTCCAACAACCTTCTTGCCACATACATCACTTGCAATCCCAACAAAATTTTCTTTTGCTAACTTCCACTCCTCCTCTAAATTACCAGTTTCTCTTACTCTCACCTCGTCATATGCCATTTTCAACCTTTCCTGATATTTACTTTCTGGGCTCGAACCTGTGCCGCCCAGTGAATAAGCTCCATTTAGCACTTATTCTTAGGTAATTTACTGCTAAATATACCAGAGAAAAAATGTAAAGGAGTGCTAGGTTAACTAGCTCGCTCACCTATTGGTGTCGGTATAAAATTGGGCGTATAATCCAGAGGTCCCGCACTATTTAGATTCATCCACGACAGAAACCCCAATAGAGGAGAGCCGTTCAACCTCACTCGGTACTACTAACAATGCATCCGCTCAGAACCCAACTCCTTTTAGCACGTCTTGTGTGTAACCCGCTTTTTTGTTGTGCTCTCGTTTTTTCGCTTATTTTCTTTGGATTATGGCTTCTTCGTCGGTTTCCCTGGAGACACCGTCTAAGTTAAGTACCAAGCTGTGTTTTGCTGTGTTTTGAGCAACCTAGATCGTCTAATATTTGAATTATAGGAGTGTATTCTCTTCGTTCATACCGATCTTGCTTGATTCCATTTACAGTTGGTACTCCTGTTTTGAGAGCTTTTAGTTTCACTCGCGGTGTTACTATATGTATTATTTTTATTATTAAATTTTATTTGTTATTATGGATATTCATTATTTAGCGTTTAGAACCCTCGTGGTTCAAATTTTGGGCCGATATCATTTACGTATCGTTATGGCTGCCGACCTTTGTGCCAAAATTGCCTAAAAGCCACTCACAAAGTCATCCATTATCTTCAATCTCTAGGCTTCCAGATCAACTTCAAGAAGTCCCGTCTTCTTCCAAAATCGAAGTTCCAATGGCTCGGCCTGCAATGGGATCTTATATCTCATACTCTGTGTCTTCCCAGACCCAAGAGGTTAGAGATTGCAAGGAACACCAAACGCTTTCTCAAAGACAAAGTAAGTTCCAGACGACTCCAAGAGAGGATTCTGGGGTCCCTTCAGTTTGCCTCAGTGACGGATCTTCTTCTGAAGGCAAAATTGAAAGATATCAATCGTGTCTGGCGTTCGAGGGCGAACCGGAAGCTCCGGGACAGGAAAGTCCGCCTTCCTCCCATTCTACGGGAAAGACTTCTTCCTTGGACAAGAGCAAACAGTCTGTCAAAGTCAGTTCCCCTTCGATTTCCGCCTCCGAAATTAATCATTCACACGGACGCATCCTTATCAGGTTGGGGCGGTTATTCTCAGCTCAAGAAAGTTCAAGGTCTTTGGACTCCCTTGTTCCGCCAATTTCACATCAATGTGCTAGAGGCCATGGCAGTTCTTCTAACCCTGAAACGTCTTGCTCTTCCCAAGAAACAACACCTTCGTCTGGTCCTCGACAGCGAAGTGGTGGTCCGCTGCCTCAACAGAGGCGGGTCAAAGTCAGGGCCTCTGAACCATGTTCTAGTAGCCATATTCTCTCTAGCAGCCTTGAACCGTTGGCATCTTTCAGCTGTCCACCTGGCGGGAGTCCGGAATGTAGTGGCAGACGCCCTGTCCCGGACCTCCCCTCTAGAATCGGAATGGTCACTCGATCTAAAGTCATTTCGGTGGATTCTCTCTCAGGTTCCCGGTCTCCAAGTGGACCTCTTCGCCACGGAATCCAACCACAAATTGAGAGTATATGTGGCTCCCAATCTAGACCCTCAGGCTTACGCCACAGACGCCATGTCACAGAATTGGGACACCTGGGAAAAGATTTATCTCTTTCCCCCGGTGAATCTTTTGCTGAAAGTTCTAGACAAACTGAGATCCTTCAAGGGACAAGTAGCCTTGGTCGCACCCAACTGGCCCAAGAGCAACTGGTATCCTCTCCTGCGAAAGTTGAGACTATACCCTCACCCGATACCCAATCCGGTTCTGTCTCAGATAGTACAAACACGCGTTGTGTACGCTTTCTCAAACATTCAGAGCGCCCTAACTTTATGGACTTTATGAAGTTTGCGGCTATGCATGGTGCCAATATTGATCCTCAAAACACCTTGTTCCTAGAATCGGATAAACGGGATTCCACCATCCGCCAGTATGACTCTGCAGTTAAAAAGTTGGCAAAATTTTTAATAGACTCAGACGTGAACTGTATGAACTTGAACCTTACAGTCACTTTCTTTAGATCTTTATTAGAATCAGGTCTGGCAGCCAATACTATCACCACTATTAAATCGGCTCTGAAAAAGATCTTCCTAGTGGGTTTTAACATAGATTTAACCGACTCTTTGTTAGCTTCAATTCCGAAAGCTTGTGCCAGACTGAAACCGGTTACTCGTCCTACTCCGGTGACCTGGTTCCTTAATGACGTACTTAGATTGGCTTCTGATACCATTAACAGTTCTTGTGATTACATTCCCCTTCTCAGGAAAACACTTTTCCTGGTGAGCTTGGCTTCCGGGGCAAGAATTTCTGAATTGGCAGCCTTGTCGAGAGACCCGGGTCATATTGACTTCCTGCCTTCGGGAGAGGTCCTTCTTTCTCCTAACAAATTCTTTTTTGGCTAAGAACGAAGACCCTCAAAACAGATGGTCTTCCTGGAAAATTGTTCCCCTCACGCAAGATCCGTCTCTGTGCCCTGTTACTACTCTTAGGTCTTATTTATCCCGGACCTCCTCTAACTCCTCGGGGCCTCTATTCGTTAGAGAACAAGGCGGTACCATTACTATTAAAGGGATCAGGCAACAAATCTTGTATTTTATTAAACAAGCTAACCCTGACTCTTTTCCTCTTGCACATGATATCAGGGCGGTTGCTACCTCGGTGAACTTCTTTCACCACATGAATTTTACAGACCTTTCCAGGTATACAGGGTGGAAATCACCGTCAGTGTTCAAGAAACACTACCTTAAACATTTGGAAGCCCTAAAATTTTCTACAGTAGCCGCAGGGAGCGTAGTTACTCCCAAGTAACTCACAGGTTAATGCCTTGACTCTTTATCTCTCCCTCTTACCTGCCTCATTTATACCCTATTGTATTCGTTGGTCTCGCACCTGAATACTGTTATTATATTTGTAAATTTTATACTCCTGAGTATCTGTATATATTATCACTCACGGCATTATTATACCTACCTTATTGGATTTATGTTCATATTTAAGATACCCTTATAATTGTTTTTTGGTACTCATCTCTGATTAAAAGCATCCTGTATTTCCCTTACGCTTATGTTTTTTCCTTTATTTTGCAAGTTTGGTGACATTTTCTCTTGTATAGATTCACTGGGCGGCACAGGTTCGAGCCCAGAAAAGGGATTTTGACGTAGGAAAAATCTATTTCTGGGCGAAGGACCTGTGCCGCCCAGTGAACCCTCCCAGCTCCTCTCCCTTGGAGTCCCCAAACTTTGGGTGCTAAGGAGTTGGGTTCTGAGCGGATGCATTGTTATTAGTACCGAGTGAGGTTGAACGGCTCTCCTCTATTGGGGTTTCTGTCGTGGATGAATCTAAATAGTGCGGGACCTCTGGATTATACGCCCAATTTTATACCGACACCAATAGGTGAGCGAGCTAGTTAACCTAGCACTCCTTTACATTTTTTCTCTGGTATATTTAGCAGTAAATTACCTAAGAATAAGTGCTAAATGGAGCTTATTCACTGGGCGGCACAGGTCCTTCGCCCAGAAATAGATTTTTCCTACGTCAAAATCCCTTTTTTACCCCAGGTTTTATTAGCTCTTCAACCCTCACTAGCTCCCTTTTACATCCACCTACTCTATTCCCCCACTCTTTTGTTACAACCAATTTTCCTTCCACCAAAAAATGATCAGACATACCGTTAGCCATACCCCTACACACGTGCACGTCTTTCAATCTTCCAAACATTCTTAGTACCACGTCTAAATTCCAACCAGGTGTAACCAAACGACGCTCCTTCGTGGTCTCAAAAGACTTAAGGAGGTCCTGTAGATCTTTATTGTTGGAAAGATCTAAGCCTCTGTGACGGAAGACTGATGCCAACATGCTTCTGTAACCCTTGATAGTGGGAGCTGAAAGAGATCGTTCTTTCCTCAGATATAAGAGGAAGTCAGCTATTTGAGTTACAGAGGTACTGGTCGAGGATACGGATACTGACTTGCACCAGTTCGGAAGATTTCCCACTTCGATTGGTAGACTCTAAGGGTGGATGTTCTCCTTGCTCTAGCAATCGCTCTGGCTGCCTCCTTCGAAAAGCCTCTAGCTCTCGAGAGTCTTTCGATAGTCTGAAGGCAGTCAGACGAAGAGCGTGGAGGCCTTGGTGTACCTTCTTTACGCGTGGCTGACGTAGAAGGTCCACCCTTAGGGGAAGTGTTCTGGGAACGTCTACTAGCCATCGAAGTACCTCGGTGAACCATTCTCTCGCGGGCCAGAGGGAAGCAACTAGCGTCAACCTTGTCCCTTCGTGAGAGGCGAACTTCTGCAGTACCTTGTTGACAATCTTGAACGGAGGGAATGCATATAGATCTAGATGTGACCAATCTAGTAGAAAGGCATCTATATGAACTGCTGCTGGGTCCGGGATTGGTGAGCAAAATATTGGGAGCCTCTTGGTCATCGAGGTTGCGAAGAGATCTATGGTTGGCTGGCCCCAGGTGGCCCAAAGTCTCTTGCATACATCCTTGTGGAGGGTCCATTCTGTTTGAATTATTTGTCCCTTCCGACTGAGACAATCTGCCATGACATTCAAGTTGCCTTGGATGAACCTCGTTACTAGTGATATGTCTAGACCTTTTGACCAGGTGAGGAGGTCCCTTGCGATCTCGTACAATGTCAGAGAGTAGGTCCCTCCTTGCTTGGAGATGTACGCCAAAGCCGTGGTGTTGTCCGAGTTCACCTCCACCACTTTGCCTTGAAGGAGAGACCTGAAGCTTTTCCAGGTCAGATGTACTGCCAGTAGCTCCTTGCAGTTGAAATGCATTGTCCTTTGACTCGAGTTCCATAATCCCGAGCATTCCCGACCGTCTAATGTCGCACCCGAGCCTACGTCCGATGCGTCCGAGAAGAGAACGTGGTTGGGAGTCTGAACAGTCAGGGGAAGACCCTCTCTAAGGTTGATATAGTCCTTTCACCAAGTCAGACAAGACTTTATCTTTCCGGAAACCGGGATCGAGACCGCTTCTAGCGTCTTGTCCTTTTTCCAGTGAAAAGCTAGATGGTATAGAAGAGGACGGAGGTGTAGTCTTCCTAGTGACACAAATTGATCCACGGATGACAGTGTCCCTACCAGACTCATCCACAGCCTGACTGGGCAGCGTTCCTTCTTCAGCATCTTCTGGATGGATAGCAGGGCTGGGGGCTGATCGTCTTGTTCAGCAACGTCCTCATCAGAGGGTTCCTCATCCGAAACTGATGAGGAAACGGCAACGGAGTGGGCAACGTCTGACTCGCTGAATCCGGTCGCACTGGTGAATGCGTGACGGAGCCGGACGCAATATCATGGAACTGCTGCACAGTCTGTGAACTGTCAACAACCATGGGTGCGCGAGGAAGTACAGCGTCAACCCGAAACTGTCTAGACTGTCTGGGTTGTGCAGTCAACACCCTATCGGGTTGCTGAGGTTGACGCACTGCGTCACAACAAGTCACCTCTGCTGGTTGTTGAACGTCCTGAACGTCAACAACCACCTCCGAGCGTCGCTTAACGTCAACGTGCGACTGGCAACCCACACTGGGTCGCATCGGTGGAGGAACCACCTCAACTGGCAGACGCGAGTAGGTTACCTCAGCGTCAACAGGGCGCACAACCGACCGGTTGGAAGGTTGTTGGCCAGAAGGAGGAACCACCTCAACTGGCAGACGCGAGTAGGTTACCTCAGCGTCAACAGGGCGCACAACCAACCGGTTGGAAGGTTGTTGGCCAGAAGGTTCTTCTCCGCATTTAAGTCCTCTATCAAGGACGCAAGCTTGGACTGCATGTCTTGCAGCAAAGCCCATTTAGGGTCTACGGGAGCAGGTGTGGCAACAGACGGGGTTAGCGACTGAGGCGGAACCATTTACCATCCCTGAAAGCCTTGTTATGTGTGACATAATAGTACAGCAAAACTACAAAGGCTCGACAAAAGTTGAGAAGTTGACCTGTAAACAACTTGGAGCGTCTCCTGGCTAGGCGCCAGGGCGAGTCTACCAGAATTGAGAAGTCTATCTGGGCAGAGGCATGAACTCCCAAGCCGAGAACTTCTCTCGTGTCCTATCAGACTCTCGCTCTATAAGCCAGTTTAAAAGAAGGGAAATCAAAGGCTGTATCCCTAAAACTCCTCCTGGTGCAAAAACCAGTCGCCTAGCCAACGTAACGCTCTCTAGGAGAGCGAGAGAGCACTAGCTTAAAAACAACGGCTTCGAAGTAGCTAGGCCTAGTGTAAGTTCTGACGTTTAGGCGAACGAGGAGCAGCAGTTACAAGATCCGGACGAAGATCCTTAAAAAAATCATCATGATTTAATTAAAGTCCATAGGAGGCTAAGCAGCTTAAGGCTCCTCTCCAAATGACAGAGTCCTCAAGGGAATATCAGTAGGAGGGAGAACAGCAACTTCCTCATCTACAGGAACCTTGTCCGATAAAAGCTAGGTTACCTCAGTGAGTCTCTCACTGGTGCATTAGTAGCAGACCAGAAGGCAACGTCATGTAACTGCTTGACAGTCTGTGAACTGTCAACAACTGAACTGTCAACCACAACAGGTGCGTGAGGACATACAGTGTCCACTCGAGACTGCTTTGACTGTCTAGACTGAGCAGTCAAAACAACTCTAGAATGCGGAGGTTGACGCACCGCGTCAAAACAAAACAACTTAGACTGTTGTTGTACCTCTCGAACGTCAACGGAAGGTTCCGTGCGTTACTGAACGTCAACATGCGGCTGGCAGGGTACACTGGAACGCATGGGTGGCGGGACTCTCTCAGCTGGAGTGCGGCAGAAGGTCGCCTCAGCGTCCACAGGACGCACAACCGTGGTTGGTTGTAGGCTAGAGGTTGGTGCAGTGTCAACCTTCTCCGCACGAAAGTCCCGCATCAATGACGTTAACTGAGACTGCATGGTCTGCAGCAAAGACCACTTAGGGTCTACAGGAGCAGGTGCGGCAACAGACGGTGTGACTGCCTGATGCGGTACCGCTTTGCCTCTCTTAGGAGGTGAGCAGTCGTCGGAAGACTGCAGCGAGTCCGAACTTACCCAGTGGCTACAACTGGGCCGTTGGACTTGCGCGGAAGGGACCGACTTGCGCTTAATAAGCCGCGAGACCTTGGTCCATGGTTTCTTACGAGAAACCTCTTCCGCAGACGAGAAATAAATGGGCTCTCTCGTCTTTGTGTGGGTGGGGCGATCTTGGGTAGATACGCCCGAAACCACGGAGGGAAAAAAAAAAAAACGTCTGTTCGTTGATCAAGGCCTCTCGAACCCATAAGTCGTTCGACATTACTTCTCCCCTGGGCTTGGGAGCTTGCAAGAGGTCCCGGACTAGGTGAATGACAGGCACGAACAGACGAACCCTCGGACGCAACACTGTAACACTTTGCGCATATCACTTTATCGATTTTCTGTTTTGCACTTATTTCACTGAAATCGAAACTTTTACTGATTTCTACCTGAAACACGCAATTCTACCCTTCATTAAAAGGTAGTAATTGCGAAATCAGTCGTATAATGCAGCTCATTAATACTAGCAAAAAACAGAAAACATATATAAAGATAAAAAATTCAGTGGCTGGGAAAGAGACTAAACACTAGTTCAAATAAACTACGTTTACAATCTCTCACCGCACATAGCCTGGGGACAAGAATAAAACCCTAGAAACGTTTTACCTTCTTCCCCGTACAGCGACTAGGGACGAGAGTAACACGAGAACAACGTTACCCGCTTGAACGGAACGTTTTCTCTCCTCTCTCTCCCTCCGTCTCTATCTCTCTCTCTCTCTTTCTCTCTTGATTTCGCACCTAAGAGAAGAGCCCAATTATATATCGTCAAAAAAACATGTTATTGACTAAAGGAAAAACTGAAAGGTTTTCCAAATAAAAAGTTCCTTTAATATAGAATTTTAAACATTTACGCTAAGAAAGAATGAACAAAACGTCAGAATCGATTTACTCTTACTGCAAAGTGAAACCGTGAAACACTCTCTCTCTATCGTAACGATAGAGCGCATGTTGAACGTCCTGAACGTCAACAACTGCGTAGTCTAAAAAACTAAACGTTAGTTCATCTTTGAAATCAGTACGAAGACTATCAAAGAAATTCTTTCATAAAACATTAAATTTAAAAAGTTTTAAATTCTTTAAAGGCTAAATACGATATAACGGGCTCAACGTTGATCAACTTCGGTTCCAAGTTAGGACCGCCTACTATCAGGAAAGGTCGCATATAAACAAAACATAAAAATTTATTTTTATATGTTTATAATAAATGGAAAGTTAATCGAAGAGGCCTAATAAAGGCGGAGAGATATAAAAGATATAGATCTATAACGTGTTAAGCAAAATTACTAAAAACCTAAACACACTTCCGTCTAAGGGAAGGGTCGGCCATTTAAAAGTGAAAGAGAGTCCATACTCTCTTTGTCACCATAATTAAATCTATCCAAAACGAGTTCAAGTTTTGAGATGAAGATAAAACACCTGCATAGCGAAAGCTCAAAACTAGAATAGTGTACTTCACCAAATAGTTGTGAAAACAAATCCAGTTAGTAACAGCGAATTAGTAGGTCTTGCCGGTAGCCCGACAGAGAGAAAATTGGTTCTGTGTTTACATTGAGTACTGAGTACCTGCTCGACAGATGGCGCTGTTGATGTACACCCCCTACCTGCATAGCGATCGCTGGCGTATTTTGAACGTAGAGTTTTCTGTCGAGCAACAGAGTTGCAGCTTATATAATCACCGGCTAAGTTTAATATTGAAAAATTAATATTATGCTAATCTAAATCTTTTTACAACCATCATTAACACTACCGTTAAAATTATTGATAGATTAGCGATAGATAAAGGTTACCGAGAACGTAATCATAACTCGATGTTTACATTTTGTCAGCTGGACTCTCATAGATAAAAGCTGATTTCATTGTTGATATGGAATTTTTTCCTTAAATAGGCTATTTATTATGAAATTTAGCAAATAGAATGTACGTAAATATGGTTTGGTTACACTTATTATCAAGTACCATACCTAGGCCTACCAATACTTGATAAGACAATAGATTTGATACTTTCATGGCACGTGACTCGCAGACATTGATCGACTTTGCAAATACAGAAAATTCATTTTTGAGAACTAGCGATTGCATAAAAGGAGAATTGCACAATTCAAGCACGCATATTTTTGGACCCTACTGTATTTAGTTTGCAAGTTGAGAACTTTCATGCAGAAAAAAAAAATAGCAATATTACCCAACTCTAGATACAATTATGACCAACTCAAATGCCACACACACTTACAAAAGTACAGTAACAGTAAACGATATGAACCAGTACTAACCGTGAATCCTCTCGAATTATTTTCATCAAATGTTGACCGCGCATGCGCTGCTTGCCTCGTTTCTTTGAGCACAGCCAGGGTAGGAGGCTTGACGTATATCACGTACGGTTTGAACTCTGCTGTTCTCAGGTACTTGAGGGCCTAGATGTTGAGAGATAAATTTAGTTATGAGGAAAAACAAAAGTTTTATCAAAGTGGTGTTAATCTAACTAAGACTAAAAGAGAATATTCATCGTTTGAAGCCAAAGCAGAAAGACCCAGAGATGTTATGAGAAATAATTTTAAATCTAAAATATGTTAGATAATAATAAGCAAGTAACTTTGGTATAATGAAGCTAAGGTAAATGACAGGATCTTTTGGTTTATCTAAATATTATTAAAGTAGATTGATTTCACCCAAGTGTCTTGGTTGATTCAGGAAAAAAAATATATTACCAGATATCACCTTATGTGGTTTTCCAATATTATAAAAAATATATAAATTATTATTACATGCAATCTTCTATAAACATCACAAATTTCAGGATCTGGTCCAACTGTAGGAGGATATTATATTTCAGTAAACAAACCATTACTGTACTCTGTTTCCTGGTTTTTTTGCAAAATGTATAACATTATCCAAGACTTGAAAATCCTGCTGATATCCAGGGACTAATTAGGCTGCACACAACAAAATTAATTCCCTCCCACCAAAACACGATAGAATATGATTGAATATGAAAATAGATTATCTGTATTTTATCAAACCATTTTAATGGCATTTGAATTAAATGCAAATCTAGTCAAACTTTGTTACACAAGCATTTTAATTGCATGAAAATAAAATGTACATCTAATCAAACATTTTTACACTCGCTCCATATATTGTACTGTACTAACACTAGCCTATCCTTCAAAATTATAAGCTCTAATCAATTACAAGACCAAATCTTAGATTAAGTGTATTTGTATTACTATTTGTATGTTCTGTTTCTATTCCCAAAGTAATTTCTGCTCCTTTACAGGTACGTACCCATGCTTCATCATTATTCCCAATATGAAAAAGAAAACTATATGCATACCTGGTAATGAGGAGTGATCAATACTACATAGCCTGCATTGATCATTGATTTGAGGTTAACGGCAGAAGTTCCATACAGGTGACCCTTGAACTCTCCGTGTTCCACTAGTGTTCCCGAAGCTGCCTCCTCCTCCAGATCATCTCGGGTAACAAACTGATAGTCTCTGTTGTTAACTTCGCCGTGTCTTGGTGGCCGAGAAGTCACTGAACACAAGATATTTTTACAGTATGGCAAATGGGACTCCCTGTATTAATACCTATTGAAAATGTATGAGGAAACTATAAAAGAAATAAATCTCCATATGAAAGATTCTGTTTTTTTTTAATTTCTTCCTTCACGCAAAAACACTACCCACATAAAATTATTCAAGAATTTGATCATTAAAAAACCTTATGGATATTTGCAATTTTTTGTTATTATGAAATTACTGTAATTATTATATGAATGCACCGACACTCGTGAGAAATTTTAATTTTAATAATGAATAAAGCTCCTCCAATATTATCCAATGAGAAAGGGATTCACTTTAAAATAGAAGTTAATAGATTATTCACCTTGCACACAAAAGCCATCCAATACTATAATATCTTCAAGTCTTGCCTTTTCTTGAAAAAATCATTCAGGATTTTCTTAAATGCATTTGGAACTAGAATAATAAAACAAAACTTCCTTTGATCAGTCTTACTTGGTACAGGCGTGCGGAATTTACTTGGGTCCAGAGCTATCACTCTTCGCTTCAACTCATTCCTACCGACACCTGGAGGACCAATGAGAACTACGGGGCGTGGAAGACCTGGCCGAGGATAAAGACGAGCCACTTCTTCATAAGTTGGTACCTCCTCTCGGTCAAAGTCCTCGCTTTCGGATGCGTCGTATATTATTTTTTTTACTTTTGGCGATGGTTTACAACTCGGTGACTTTGGAATGATTCCTAGAGAGAAAGAATGTGAAATTATAGGTTTCATTCAAGTTATAATTCAACAACAAAAACTACTTATGCAAATAAATTTAATTTCAAAATTCTGTTAATTAAAATTTGATTAATCATTAAATGTTATTACTCAAAAAATAATAATTTTATATGGCACGAGTACTTATACCTTAAATTGTATGCCAAAATGTTGGCTAAATAACTTGGTACTCATCTTTTGAAATATGTTATTTTCATTAGTAAAATAAATTTTTGAATATACTTACCCGATGATCATGTAGCTGTCAACTCCGTTGCCCGACAGAAATCTACGGTCGGGATACGCCAGCGATCGCTATCCAGGTGGGGGTGTACACAACAGCGCCATCTGTGAGCAGGTACTCAAGTACTTCTTGTCAACAAGAACTCAATTTTCTCCTCGGTCCACTGGTTCTCTATGGGGAGGAAGGGCGGGTTCTTTAATTCATGATCATCGGGTAAGTATATTCAAAAATTTATTTTACTAATGAAAATAACATTTTTCAATATTAATCTTACCCGATGATCATGTAGCTGATTCACACCCAGGGTGGTGGGTGGAGACCAGCATATATGTTAACAAAGAAGCTAAGTATCCCGTATTTCATTTTATCAGTTATTCAAAATAACAAACATAAAATAAATAAGTACCTGGTAAGGAAGTCGACTTGAACTATTACTCTGCCTTTTTTAAGTATGTCTTCCTTACTGAGCCTAGCGGTCCTCTTAGGATGCTGAACGACTCTTAGGTGCTGAAGTATAAAGGGCTGCAACCCATACTAAAGGACCTCATCACAACCTCTAACCTAGGCGCTTCTCAAGAAAGAATTTGACCACCCGCCAAATAAACCAGGATGCGGAAGGCTTCTTAGCCGACCGTACAACCAAAAGAACAACAATAAAAAGTATTCAAGAGAAAGGTTAAAAAGGTTATGGGATTATGGGAATGTAGTGGCTGAGCCCTCACCTACTACTGCACTCGCTGCTACGAATGGTCCCAGGGTGTAGCAGTTCTCGTAAAGAGACTGGACATCTTTGAGATAGAATGATGCGAACACTGACTTGCTTCTCCAATAGGTTGCATCCATAACACTCTGCAGAGAACGGTTCTGTTTGAAGGCCACTGAAGTAGCAACAGCTCTCACTTCATGTGTCCTTACCTTCAGCAAAGCAAGGTCTTCTTCCTTCAGATGAGAATGTGCTTCTCTAATCAGAAGCCTGATGTAGTAAGAAACTGCGTTCTTAGACATCGGAAGAGAAGGCTTCTTGATAGCACACCATAAAGCTTCTGATTGTCCTCGTAATGGCTTTGACCTTCTTAAATAGTACCTAAGAGCTCTAACTGGGCAAAGTACTCTCTCTAGTTCGTTCCCCACCAAGTTGGACAGGCTTGGGATCTCGAACGACTTAGGCCAAGGACGGGAAGGAAGCTCGTTTTTAGCCAAAAAACCGAGCTGTAAGGAACATGTAGCCGTTTCAGATGTGAAACCTATGTTCCTGCTGAAGGCGTGGATCTCACTTACTCTTTTAGCTGTTGCTAAGCACACGAGGAAAAGAGTTTTTAATGTGAGGTCCTTAAAAGAGGCTGATTGGAGTGGTTCAAATCTTGATGACATTAGGAACCTTAATACCACGTCTAGATTCCAGCCTGGAGTGGACAACCGACGTTCCTTTGAGGTCTCAAAAGACCTAAGGAGGTCCTGTAGATCTTTGTTGGTGGAAAGATCCAAGCCTCTGTGGCGGAATACCGCTGCCAACATACTTCTGTAACCCTTGATCGTAGGAGCTGATAGGGATCTTACGTTCCTTAGATGTAACAGGAAGTCAGCAATCTGGGTTACAGTGGTACTGGTTGAGGAAACTGCATTGGCCTTGCACCAGCTTCGGAAGACTTCCCATTTAGACTGATAGACTCTGAGAGTGGATGTCCTCCTTGCTCTGGCAATCGCTCTGGCTGCCTCCTTCGAAAAGCCTCTAGCTCTTGAGAGTCTTTCGATAGTCTGAAGGCAGTCAGACGAAGAGCGTGGAGGTTTGGGTGTACCTTCTTTACGTGAGGTTGACGCAGAAGGTCCACTCTTAGAGGAAGAGTCCTGGGAACGTCGACTAGCCATTGCAGTACCTCGGTGAACCATTCTCTCGCGGGCCAGAGGGGAGCAACCAACGTCAGCCGTGTCCCTTTGTGAGAGGCGAACTTCTGAAGTACCCTGTTGACAATCTTGAACGGCGGGAACGCATACAGGTCGAGATGGGACCAATCCAGCAGAAAGGCATCCACGTGAACTGCTGCTGGGTCTGGAATCGGAGAACAATACATCGGGAGCCTCTTGGTCATCGAGGTAGCGAATAGATCTATGGTTGGCTGACCCCACAGGGCCCATAGTTTGCTGCAAACATTCTTGTGAAGGGTCCACTCTGTGGGGATGACCTGACCCTTCCGGCTGAGGCGATCTGCCATGACATTCATATCGCCCTGAATGAACCTCGTTACCAGCGAAAGCTTTCGATCTTTTGACCAAATGAGGAGGTCCCTTGCGATCTCGAACAACTTCCTCGAATGAGTCCCTCCCTGCTTTGAGATGTAAGCCAAGGCTGTGGTGTTGTCGGAGTTCACCTCCACCACCTTGTTTAGCTGGAGGGACTTGAAGTTTATCAAGGCCAGATGAACCGCCAACAACTCCTTGCAATTGATGTGAAGTGTCCTTTGCTCCTGATTCCATGTGCCCGAGCATTCCTGTCCGTCCAGTGTCGCACCCCAGCCCGTGTCCGATGCGTCCGAGAAGAGACGGTGGTCGGGGGTCTGAACAGCCAATGGTAGACCTTCCTTGAGAAGAATGCTGTTCTTCCACCACGTTAGAGTAGACCTCATCTCTTCGGAAACAGGAACTGAGACCGTCTCTAGCGTCATGTCCTTTATCCAGTGAGCAGCTAGATGATACTGAAGGGGGCGGAGGTGGAGTCTCCCTAACTCGATGAACAGGGCCAGCGATGAAAGTGTCCCTGTTAGACTCATCCACTGCCTGACTGAACATCGGTTCCTTCTCAGCATGCTCTGGATGCATTCTAGGGCTTGATTGATCCTTGGGGCCGACGGAAAAGCCCGAAAAGCTCGACTCTGAATCTCCATACCCAGATAGACAATGGTCTGGGATGGGACGAGCTGGGACTTCTCTAAATTGACCAGGAGGCCCAGTTCCTTGGTCAGATCCATAGTCCATCTGAGATTCTCCAGACAGCGACGACTTGTGGGAGCTCTTAAAAGCCAGTCGTCTAAATAGAGGGAGGCTCTGATGTCTGCCAAGTGAAGGAATTTCGCAATATTCCTCATCAGTCTGGTAAACACAAGAGGTGCCGTGCTTAGGCCAAAGCACAGGGCTTGGAACTGGTACACAACCTTTCCATAGACGAACCTTAGGAAAGGTTGGGAGTCTGGATGGATGGGGACGTGAAAGTACGCGTCTTTCAGGTCTAACGAGACCATCCAGTCCTTCTGCCTGACCGCTGCTAGGACCGACTTCGTCGTCTCCATCGTGAACGTCTGCTTGGTGACAAAAGCATTGAGAGCACTGACGTCCAGCACCGGTCTCCAACCTCCTGTCTTCTTGGCTACCAGGAAGAGACGGTTGTAAAAGCCCGGGGATTGATGATCCCGGACTATGACCACCGCTTCCTTTTGTAGCAAGAGCGACACCTCTTGTTGCAACGCTAGCCTCTTGTCCTTCTCCTTGTAGTTGGGAGAGAGGTTGATGGGAGACGTAGTAAGAGGGGGACTGCGGCAGAACGGAATTCTGTATCCCTCCCTTAGCCACTTCACAGACTGAGCGCTTGCACCTCTGCTCTCCCAAGCTTGCCAGAAGGTCTTGAGTCTGGCTCCTACTGCTGTCTGGAGAGGAAGGCAGTCAGAACTTGCCTTTTGCGGACTTGGAACCCTTCTTGGACTTGCCACGGTGACTGTCTGCACGGGTACCTCCTCTGCTGGAGGCTCTGCCACGAAAGGGCGGGATGAACCTAGAAGCAGGTGTGTCAACTGCTGCAGGGCGGAAGGGTCTAGGCACGGAAGGTAAGGTTTTAGCCTTACGTGCAGAAGATGCCATAAGATCATGAGTATCCTTCTGGATAAGAGAGGCAGCCATCCTATCAGCTCCTCCGGAAACAGACACTTGGAGAGAGGAGCAAACAACAACTCTGACTTCTGGCAAGGAGTGATACCAGCTGATAAGAAGGAGCAAAGATGTTCTCTCTTCTTAAGGACTCCTGACACATACGAAGCCGCAAGTTCACCGGACCCATCCCGAATTGCTTTGTCCATGCTAGACATGATCAGCATGGCCGAGTCCTTGTCTGAAGAGGAAGTCTTTCTGCTTAAGGCTCCCAAACACCAATCGAGGAAGTTGAATATCTCGAAGGCACGAAAGACTCCCTTCAACAGATGATCCAAATCAGAAAAGGACCAGCAGATCTTCGAACGTCTCATAGCCAACCTGCGGGGAGAGTCAACCAGACTTGAGAAGTCGCCCTGGGCAGAGGCAGGAACTCCCAAGCCGGGTTCCTCTCCCGTGGCATACCAGACGCTCGACTTAGAAGCAAGCTTGGTAGGCGGAAAGACGAAAGAAGTCTTTCCCAGTTGCTTCTTGGAATGCAACCATTCTCCCATAACCCTCAAAGCTCTCTTAGATGATCTGGCGAGAACAAGCTTGGTGAAGGCAGGCGCAGCCGACTGCATGCCCAGAGCAAACTCGGAGGGAGGAGAACGAGGGGTTGCAGACACAAATTGCTCAGGATACAAGTCCCTGAACAAGGCAAGGACTTTACGAAAGTCTAAGGAGGGAGGCGTAGACTTGGGCCCTTCAAAATCAGAGTGAGGTTCATCCAGATGTGCAGCTTCGTCATCCGATACACCATCATCCGACAGCTGAGTTGTAAGTGGCAAAGGTAGAGCAGAAAGCTGAACGGCTGAATCCGGCAGTACGGGTGCATGCGTACCTGCGGATCCAACATCATGCTGCTGCTGGTCGGTCTGCGAGCTGGCAACAACAGAAGCAGAGGGCTGGTGAGTGGGAGGGGCTGCGGTGGGTTGAGGAGCATGCGGTATGGTATGCAGAGCATGCTGTAAGGTATGCGGCGCATGCTGCATGGTATGCGGAGCATGCTGTAAGGTATGCAGAGTATGCTGCATGGGCTGCGGAGAAAGCCGCATAGTGCTGGAACCCGGCAGCTCTACAGAACCTTCCCACTGCTGATGCGGTAGCTCACGCATGTTAGCAGATGGTGCAGCAAGAACATGCGTCTGGCAGGGTGGACTGCGCATCGGTGGTGGAGCTCTCACAGGTGGAGTGTGGGAGCAGGCAGCCGCAGTATCTGCTGAGCGCACAACCTCGGCGGGTTGTAGGTTAACAGGAGCAGTGATAACCTTCTCAGCATGATACTCCTGCATGAATGCAGCAAGCTGAGACTGCATAGTCTGCAGCATGGACCACTTAGGGTCTACTGTGGTTGGAGCAACAACAGACGGAGCAGAAGCCTGTTGAGGGACCACTCTACCTCTCTTGGGAGGTGTGCAGTCATCAGATGACTGCGGCGAGTCCGAACTGACCCAGTGGCTACACCTGGGCCGTTGGACTCGCTCGGAAGGGACCTTACGTTTGAGCGGTCGTGAGACCTTGGTCCACCGTTTCCTCCTAGAAACTTCTTCCACAGACGAGGAATGTAAGGGCTCATTCGTCTGTATGTGGATGGGACGATCCTTAACAGATACGTCCGCAACCACTGAGGATACATCCGTGCGCCGATCAAGGCCTGCCGAACCCTTTGGTCCTTCGACATTGCTTCTCCCCTGGGCTTGGGAGCTTGCAAGAGGTCCCGGACTGGGAGGACGACTGGCACGCACAGATGTACCCTCATGCGCAACACTGACACTGACACTTTGCACATCACTAGCACTAACACTTCCCACTGCACTTTTCGCTTTCAGCTCTCTGACATCTGCCAAGAGCTGATTACGGTCATTAGCCAATGACTCCACTTTGTCACCGAGAGCCTGAATGGCACGCAACATATCCGCCATACCAGGCTGAGCACTCGTAGCAGGTTCGGGAGTCACCACCACAGGGGAAGGAAAAGGTTGAGGGGCATGGGGAGAGGAAAAATCCACAGAGCGAGAAGAACTCCTCCTATTTCTCTCCTTCTCTAACCTATGTGCATATCTAAGGAATTCGTTAAAATCGAATTCCGAAAGCCCAGCACATTCCCCACATCGATCTTCCAATTGACAGGATTTACCCCTACAAATGGAACATACGGTGTGAGGATCTATAGAGGCCTTCGGAAGACGCCTAGTACAAGTCCTAACGCTACACTGCCTGTACTTAGGTACTTGAGACTGGTCAGACATCTTGAATTTAGAAGTAGTCAAGGGGGGATTCCAAAATCTAGCAAAGTTCGTTACCAATTAATCCAAATTAATTCCAAAAGCTTGCTAAGCTAATGAGAAAGCTTCCTGAATAGCGAAGGCTAAAACTTTAGAGCAAATACATCACCAAATCGTGAACAAAAACTCCAAAATCAACAGCGTATCCAAGTAGGTCTTGCCGGCGGCACGACAGAGGAAAAATTGAGTTCTTGTTGACAAGAAGTACTTGAGTACCTGCTCACAGATGGCGCTGTTGTGTACACCCCCACCTGGATAGCGATCGCTGGCGTATCCCGACCGTAGATTTCTGTCGGGCAACGGAGTTGACAGCTACATGATCATCGGGTAAGATTAATATTGAAAAAAGAATATTTTACATATTCAGAATTTGTTCATTTTAAACAAAATTATATATTCATTAAGAGAAAGCTTAATAATATGAAAACCATTTTCCTAGCTATAAAAGCCTAAGAAATTAAATATATGGATATGTCTTCACAAGTGCTGGGAAAACCATTGAATTGAAACAAGCTAGACGGCATGAGGGGGAAGCCTCGTCCACCTGGCTATCACAGAATAGCCACTTTTGTCTTTGGCTGCAAAGGAGGCAAACGTACTATCACTTTTTCTTAACAGTAGGGATATACTGTACTAAAAATTTTCCCATTTCTCTTCCTACAATAAACACATGCCCTTCGTAAAGGAATGGGCATTCTAGCAGTAACTGGTAACAGACACTCCATTCTTTTTGTCTCTGCGGTATCTTCATTCGACGGCTAGTGACCAGACATACATCAGATTGTTTGCTTTTTACAGTACTGCACATTAAGATGTCTTCCCCTGGTTAGAGCAATTATTCCATGAAGTGTAAAAGGAAATGGTTTCTAGAAGTTCATTATCCCCATTCCCTTGGTGTATTATGTCAGGGGCAATACTTTGATTAAATGAAGCTGTGCAAAGAATGTTTCCCATCACGGTACCTCTCGCGTGTGAAAATACGTTGTAATAGCTGCTGACCAAGTGAAACGTGCAAAGTGCTAAAATGAACTTTCTGCTAGTTTAAAGGTTTAAAGGTTGCTCATGAATGGCAGAGGCAAGGGACAGTGACATTGCCCTATTGAGCAGGACAATGCCCTAGAGACTGACTATACATATATATGATCAGCGCCCAAGCCCCCTCTCCACCCAAGCTAGGACCAAGGAGGGCCAGGCAGTGGCTGCTGATGACTCGGCAGATAGACCTAGAGGCTCCCCCAAACCCCACATCCTTAGCTCGCAAGGATGGTGAGATTGTAACGAACAAAGAAACTAACGAGTTTGAGTAGGACTCGAACCCCAGTCTGGCATTCACCAGTCAGGGACGTTACCTCATCGGCCACCACAACCCAAGTGAAAAGCCAGGGAAGACTAAGCTAGTTGATTAAGATAATAATGACAAAAGCCAACAACTTTAGACAATTCACATAATTAGTCAAATTTCAATAAATGAGTTTTATAATCTCTTGTCATCGCTAGTTTTCTATGTTAAAAGTTCAGAGTCCAGCGAATCCTCTCTTAAAATGGCACTCTAGTCCTACCTGTCCCATTATCAACCTAACCTAACTTCCCTAGTTGAGTCTATTTTTCAAAGACTAGCTGATCTTTTAGACATCTAGAATTTATGGGTCATAAACCAAGATGGTAACCTGGAACCTTATAGCTCTCCTTTTGAAAACAAAAGTACTTCCGATACTCTACTTACACCTTATATTATATGCCAAAATGTTGGCTAAATAACTTGTACTCATCTTTTGAAATAAGAATGTTTTACATATTTAGAATTTGTTCATTTTAAACAAAATTATATATTCATTAAGAGAAAGGACATACATTAACAAACTAGAACTATGATTATAATAGCTGTTGTTTGTAACTGGATTGAATTACTCAATACAGTACAAACGATTACAGTTGCCGCTGTTATCATCTAGGACTATTAAATGGTGAAATTTCAAAACTTATTTTTCTGTAATTCTGACACGACGAAGCCAGATGGCAATTATGAAGGACAAACCTGACCATCTATGACTGAAGAAGCACATAGGAAGGTACAGCCAATTTTTCAACAACTTCAAACCATATCAAGAAGAAAATCATCAGATATCCCTTAACACCATCCACACAGACATGAAAAAGCCATCATTATGAAAGACATCAGTGGGCAAAAGGTGAGGAGTAAATAGCATGTGCTAGCAATGACAGAGCCACATAGCAGGAACAATTCAGACCACTCATTGCTATCAACAAGACCAACTCAAGGCAAACCTCTTGGTCAGTAAATTAACCACTGCAAATCAGGATGGTATGGATTACCAACCAGACAATTCTGGCCAGGACAAACAACCATGACAACCAAAGCAGACATATCAGGATGAACAACGTTTTCATAATTATACGTTTTCCAATAGTAGTATTTATGAAATTCCTAACCAAAATCAATCAGAGAAATAATTAATACATTAGTTATTGTTTCTTACAACAGGAATATAAGAACATGGAAAATAAACATACCTACAATAAATACCCTATCAAGATTTTAAAGATTATATTGTCAATTACTAGAACTCACTTTGTCCATTCGCTGCTTGTTCTTGGCGTTGAGAAAGGATTCTTCTCTCTTGGAGCTGCCTTGAAGGGATCAAACCAGCTCGCATATTACGATCCCCTTCTCTTCTCGCTTGCCACCTGTGGAATCAATAGAACTCTCACATACAGAACTTGCAACATTAAGTGGTAACCTACAACAAAACTGTTCTTCTTCTTTCCTACCATTATCCCTATATTAAGGCATCCTCTTCTCTCCCTATCATCCTTCACCTTATCTCACCATCTAATTCTCTGCCTCACTCTCGATCTTCTCCTTAACAGGTTCCTTCCAAGTCATCCTCACTCCCCCACCCCTCATCAATACATGACAGCACCATCTCATTCGTAACTCTCTCATCACTTACGTAATCTTTATTCTGCCTGTCATTCTTCTTATTTCATCCTTCTCCAATCTTCTGAACTAAAACCAATACTGTTCACTGTATAACAATATTATGGCCTTGTATGTGCTATTTTTAGACCCCTAAAAGTAATTAGGATAAAGAGTATTTGGTGCTACTATAGCGTGATTCCTACCCTTATTTTCTGTTCCTACCTCAATATGGGGATTCAAATCTATAATAAGGTGATTCCTACCAAGCAAACAACCAAATAATGTTTTCTGGGTCGACCTGTGACGGTCAGTGAAAAGGGTCCTTCTTTACACTTTTCTAATATAAATCTTCCTAATATACTAGAGAAAAATAAAAGCATGGAATGCAGAGGTTACTACCCTCGCGCGATCACCTTGTGGGTGTCGTGTATACAACAAGGGCGTGTGAAAACCACTATTCACAGGCTGTCCTCCATTTAGATAATCTCTTCATCAAAGGGGAGGGCCGTGACAGGCCCTAAAGAACACAGTTGGACTACCCCACCGACACCTACTACTCGCGCCCTCCAGGTCATCCTTCTGTTTTGGACTTGCCTGCTAAGACGTTAATTGTTTTGTTCGGTGTTTTTCGCAAGTGATTGTCGTTAATTCAACATGACTGACGTTGCTACTTCACCTTTACCAATGTTAAGTACCATAGTTTGTTTTGACAGTTTATTTCAGTACCGGGCGTTTGTTCTTTTTCCAGTATTGTGGATTTTAGTTTTGGAAGCGGTTGGCCTGCCTCGGTATCGGCAGCCATTTTGGTTTGGTTCGATTTGGTAGTTTTTCAAGTTAATATTGCCCATCTGGTACTCTGTCATCTAGGTTATATGACTTACGTTTTCTGACCAATATTATTATCATTATTTATTATTGGTTTTTACTATGGTATTTATTTGCTGGCAAGTCCAATTTGGACGAAGAATATCGATCTAGTCTTTGTTATAGTTATGTACACGCCTCAGGAAGGTGCTCGTTTTAGACTATATCTTTATGTTTATTTGTTACGTTGTCGTTATTCTTCGTTCTTGGTTATTACAATTTTATCATTATTCTTATATTATTGTGTGATTTTGGTTCTTTATTATGTTACCTTGAGAGCGTGAGCATAGAGTGCTCGTTTTCTGTTACTACAGTTACGAGTTACCCCTTCTCTCGTTTTCTTTATTAAGCTCGAGTAGAGGAGGTGGATTTCCCGTTTTCCGTTTTATACGATCACGAGTTATTCCTGCCTCCTCTTATTCTCCGGGTTGATGATAATACGTTTAATGATATTCACGTTTTATTGATGTGGTTACTGTTAATATAGCTAGCACTATTAATAGGTTATGTTAGTGTATGAGTCATTATTTGGGATCGCTTTATGCCGACACCCTTAGCTCCGCCTTGAGTTATACTCCGCTATAATGGATACTCATTGGGTGAGAACTAGTCAGATATTTGGAGTGCAACGGTGAAATCCGGCACTCAGACTCCGGCTGAGGCCTTTTGCATACGAACCTTTGTCATGATTGATCACAATTACATTATTAGGGTCCTTTTTTCATCGAATCTCCGGCTTCACTGGAGATAACACAGACGTTCAGCATTGAGGTTAATATTATCGTACCGCTGAGGGTCACGATTTCACGATGACGGACCTTTGTCACTGGTTCTCCGGTACAAACAGAGATCAATCAGACGATCAGAACCAGGGTACGAACCCTTTTTCATGAATAATCACAATTTCATTATTACGGTCCTTTTTCATCGAATCTCCGGCTTAACCGGATATCACACAGACGATCAGCATTGAGGTTAATATTATCTTACCTCTGATGTTCACGTTTTCACTATGACGGAACTTTGTCACCGGATCTCCGGTGGCAACAGAGATCACTCAGACGTTCAGAACCGGGATTAACATTATTTTACCGATGAGGTTTATAGTTACATGTTACGTGGTTACTGGATATTAGTATTCTATTGATTCATCTGTTCACTGACCAGAGTCTCAAGGAACAGTAGATAGCCTCTCATGGCATGGTTGGTTTTGACCTGGCTTTTCATTAGAAGGGGCTAGCGTTCGATCCCAAGTACTGAGTAGAAATTTATTTCTATTTGAACACGATGTTGTATGGATATTTATCCATATATATACATATTTATAATTAAATATATTCATAAATATAGACATTATTATTAGTTATAGTCATTTGGTTGATCCCAGCCTGTGAATAGGATCACTAACCAGAGTTTCAAGGAACATCCAGACTTATGTCTCCTTTCTTTTACAGAAGGTCCGCCTACATGGTATTGTTCCCGGAGTCATGCACGCTCTGCTACGAGCTGTTCCCCCTACTCCTGACCCATGATGTAAGTTGGTTCTAATTTGTTTCTTTTTGGTATCCTTTGGCGATGATTTAATTTGATCCGGATTTATGTATGCATTGCTTATTGTGGAGAACGGTCTTCTCCTTCATCACTAATCCCCTCACTTCTTTCAGGATGATGATGAATCTCTCTGGCCTGCAAGAGCGGCTCTCCACCCTTGGGTATCAAGGTTTGGAAAGAATGCTCCATCTGGCAGACCCTATCTCCTAGGAGTGTCCTCTCTAGGGTTGGACATCGATCCCATGGACGGGCAGGTAGGTGGCGATGAGTTTTGAGCCTTCAGCTTTGCAATTACCTGCGTCACCGACCTAGGACCCTCAAAGGATTCTGATGTTCATATTACATTGCATAAAACCGTGACTGCTAAAAGCCAGGGGTAGGGTTAAAGAGCAGATACAACACATTCTAGGGCAAGCCAAGGGGCTATGACGGAGCTCAAAGATATGGTGGCGAGTCGGATCCGTTCAGGAACTCGGATGACTCCCCCTACAGCCCCAGGCGTATCGAAGTAACCTCCTTCGATAAAAACAACACATAGAAATTTGCCTTACATGTCCCATATATAGATGGTACCATAACTCTGGATGGCATAGACGTCCGCCCTCTGGAGGACCTAGAATTTACTCTCAGGGACTAGAATTCCCATTCAACGGATTCTTTCGATTGAAAGAGCATGCCTTGGTTAGGTTAGACAAGGTACCGAAGGTAACGGTAATATTTCCTAAAGGGCAGGCCCGATCTGTCTGGACCAGGATGTTGTCGGTCTGGGGGTACGCTAATTCCAAGCTCACCCCACACAATGGGGACTACGCCATATCTACAACTGCTCTCATTGTTACCTTGCCTATTACGGATAAATGGACAGGTCTTACTATTCAAGCTGACAAAGAAGGTTCGGCCATGCCGGCTCTTAAAGAGCCGGACCCCACCTCGGGGAGACCCTAGCCTCGATTTATCCCACTGAGACTTTGTTTTGGATATTCATGAAGAACCAATCTCTGTCCTTCCAATTCGACCTACATGCTTTGTGGTCTGCTCGGGTTAGTTGTAGGAAATATGTTCTGTCTGAGGCCTCTATAGGACAGGAACCGAGCAGGCTGATAGTTTCCTCCTGATGGGGTAAAACCCTCTTCCCTCAGGAGGAGGTGAACAAGGTTCTACAAGATGATACGAGAGCAAACCAAAATTGCAGGAAAGGCGGGGCCTCACTGCCAGAAAGAAGGTCGAAGACCAAAAGCAAGCTTTCTTCAAGAAGAAGCAGAGAGTTACCCTCTACAAAACGAACCGGGGTCACTGCCATCAATAGTCAGATACCCACTCGTCATCACAGTCTTCCTCTGATTCGACGCCTATGCATCCGGATCCCCCCTCATCAGGTGGGCTACCTCAGTGATTCCCCAGGTACACAGCCCAACCCCGTTTGGATGCCCTCGCCTGCATACAGCCCTAGCTCCGAACCCTCATGTTCCTTTCGTGGACACCAGAGAGGAATCTACAGGAGTAGAAGACAGTTACGCCATCGAGGCGGACCTAGGAAAAAGGGGGCTCGGGGAAGGAAAGGACCTAGGTTCACTCCCTCACAACGAGGTGGTCCCGGTAAGGGATAAACTTTACCACTTTCAAGACCATTGGACCTTCGGTCCGTGGGCTCATAGCATAATCTCTAAAGATTTGAGGTGGAAATGGCCACAAGGTCCTCCTCCTCCACCAGTGACCTTCTCCCAGAAATCCACTCCCATCCTGAAAGAGTACACCACAGAGTTACTCAAGAAGAAAGCAATCAAACGGGACCGATCACCGAAGTTCCAAGGCCGCCTGTTCACAATTCCGAAGAAAGGCTTGTCGGCATTGAGAGTGGACCGGGACTTGTCAAAGCTAAACTCTTACATTCTCTGCGACAAGCTCCGGATGTTGACTATCTCTCAGGTACGGACCTTACTTCCCCGTGGGGCCGTCACCACCTCTGTCGATCTTACCGACGACTATTATCATGTGCCTATAGCTCGAAACTTCTCTTCTTATCTGGGTTTCCGCCTAGGCAGGAAAGCCTTTGCGTTCAAGACATGCCCTTCGGCCTCAACATTGATCCCAGGATATTCACGAAACTGGGAGAGACAGTGTTAGAACAACTCAGGAATCAAGAGATACAGATCATTGCTTATCTGGACGGTTGGCTCATTTGGGCCCGGTCGGCCATAGAAGGCAACAGAGCTACGAAGGAAGTACTTCGATTTCTCGACAACCTGTGATTTCGGGTCAATCTCCAAAAGTTTCGCCTGCAACCATCAGGCCACTTAGAATGGTTAGACATTCAGTGGGACCTTTCGAAGCACATGTTGTCTCTCCCTTCCAAAAAGGTAAGAGGAATAGCTTCCAAGATCAAGATTTTTCTCAAACACAAACAGATGTCCAGAAGAACCTTGGAAAGTATCATTGGCCTTCTCCAATTCACTTCAATAACAGGTCTCCTATTAAAAGCCAAATTCAAAGACATCAATCGAGTTTGGAGAGAGAGAGCTACAGTACCTTTAAGAGACAAGGTCTCGAAGATCCCGTCTTGAAAATGAGACTACGCCCATGGTCCGAACCGAGGAACCTCTCCAAATCGGTTCCTCTACAGTTCCCACCTCCACAAGAGACATTCCATACAGCCGCGCCTCTAAGTGGATGGGGGGGATTACTCCGAACATCAGATGTTTCAGGGGTCTTAATCACTCGCCATGAAACAGTCCCATATCAATGTTCTCGAAGCCATGGCAGTGTTCTTGACCCTGAAGAGACTCTCTCCTCCGAGGTCGAGCCACATCAGAATAGTGACAGACAGCACAGACGTAGTACACTGCGTCAACAGGGGAGGATCCAAGTCACCCAACCTGAATCGGATCCTGGTCACTATCTTCGCCTGGCCAACAGAAAAGAACTGGATCCTGTCAGTAACTCACCTAGCGGGAGCCCAGAATGTGAGAGCGGACTCACTAGCCAGGACGAAACCACTGGAGTCAGAATGATCTCTAGACATAATTTCATTCCGGTGGATACTCAGGAACCATTAGAAGAAGGTTTACCTATTTCCCCCAGTGAATCTTCTAATGAGACTTTTACACAAACTACGCTCCTTCCGGGGGGCAGTGGCTTTGGTACCACCTCACAGGCCAAGAACAGTTGGTTTCCTCTCCTCCTCGAGTTGAAACTCCGTCCCTTCCGGATCCCGTTCCCCAAACTGACTCCTTACTCACTGTGTCAGATTGCTCAAGGATAGCCAAAACTCTAACTTTGTGGACTACAGGAAGTTTGCAGCTCGTAGAGACGCGAACATTGAACCGGAAAACGATCTCTTCATCGAATCAGACAAAAGGGACTCGACAATTTGCCAATATGATTCGGCCGTTAACAACTAGCAGATTCCCTAAGAGTTTAGACCATACTCATAGGTCTCCGAATATAGCCATCTCTTTCTTGAGGTTCCTATTTGGCAAAGGCCTAACAGTTAGAACTTTAACCACAATCAAGTCAGCTTTGAAGAAGATCTTCCTTGTTGGGGTTAACATTGACCTAGCTGATTCCTATTTCTCATCTACTGTATTCCAAAAACATGTGCTAGGCTTTGACCTTCGGTTCGGCCACAAAAGGAATCTGGTCTATGAACTGTGTCCTCAAAACTTGCGCCGGACACGGACAATGAATCCTGCTCTTATATCACTCTTCTTAGGAAGACTATTTCTAACGGCTTTGGCCTCAGGTGATGGAATATCAGAACTAGCAGCTCTCTCACGAACCCGGAAAACATAGATTTCCTCCCTTCAGCCGAAGAACTCCTTTCTCCAGACAATGCTTTCCTAGCTAAGAAATGAGGATCCGCAAAATAGGTGCTCCCCTCGGAAGATTATTCTTCTTCCCCAGGATCTTTTCTCTGTGTCCAGTCACTACTCTCAAGGCCTTTTTAGCTAGAACTGCCACCTGCTCGTCTGGCCCCTTGGTTATCGGGGAACAAGGAGGTACTATTTCCATTCACGGTATCAGGCAACAAATCCTCTACTTCTTTAAACATACTAATCCGGAATCATTTCCCCAGACTCATGATATACGGACAGTAGATACCTCCATCAATTACTTCCAGAACAGGGACTTTGATGATTTTTAAAAAATATACGGGTTGGAAATCCCCTATGGTTGTCAAACGCCACTATCTAAAGATCTTACAGGCCCTTAAATACCCGACGATGGCAGCGGGGAGCCTTTTCCCTCCCCCATTAATCTCTACTTCTTCCTTTCTTCCATCTCTTCTCTTCTCCCTCCTACCCGCCACTCACACCACGTCGCCACTCTCCTGGGTAGTTCGTTAGCCCTATGATATTTGCCATGTTTAATTCCTATGGTTTAACTGATATTGTAGTTACCGTTCCTTTAATGTTTAGATATGCTTAGACATGTAAGGTTTGATGCCTTTTTGCGATTCGACACTCAGTTGATTCCTTGTCGTCTTAGTTATTTAGCCTTACGTTCCCTGTCATTTGGCTAGTTGGTAATTGGAACTTTCTTACATTATTATATTATATTATTGACGTACATGGTGATTGTATTCTCCGCATTATGTTATTACTTTATTGGGCTTGGAAGGCATTCTCTGGTACTTTTTCACCGTCCGTCACAGGTCGACCCAGAAAAGGGATTTTGACTTAGGAAAAATCTATTTCTGGGGAGAGACCTGTGACGCCCGGTGAAACCCTTCCCGGTTATTTTTGTACGGACCCACCCTTTCCTTGCCAAGCCATATGTTCTTGCAGAAGGATGACCTGGAGGGCGCGAGTAGTAGGTGTCGGTGGGGTAGTCCAACTGTATTCTCTAGGGCCTGTCACGGCCCTCCCCTTTGATGAAGGGATTATCTAAATGGAAGACAGCCTGTGAATAGTGGTTTTCACACGCCCTTGTTGTATACACGACACCCACAAGGTGATCGCGCGAGGGTAGTAACCTCTGCATTCCATGCTTTTATCTTTCTCTAGTATATTTGGAAGATTTATATTAGAAAAGTGTAAAGAAGGACCCTTTTCACCGGGCGTCACAGGTCTCTCCCCAGAAATAGATTTTTCCTTCGTCAAAATCCCTTTTAGTCTCCTTCCAAGGTGTTATTACAAGTGTTACCAAACCAACTAAACAAGCAAACGGTGTAAACTAACAACCATTTTACCTAACCCAACCTAACCTAAAGTGTGTTTTATGGATTTTTCAGCAGGTTTTATAGAATAGATTAAAATAGTGTCAAGAAGTACAGTATGTTTTATCTATCCTCCTTTGGTAAGAATCCCCTATACCCAAAAAATTGGGTAAGAATCAGACTATAGTAGAATCCTGATGGTAGGAATCACACTTTAGTAGAATCCTGATGGTAGGAATCACACTACAGTAGCACCGAGTATTTTACATTAGCACAAATATTATCCTCAAAAAAAAAAAATACTATGTAATCTACATTATTTTAGAAGTGAAAATAAAGCGCTCACCAGTACGGATCCTCTTGAGTTACGATATGAAGGATATCGTGTTTTTTGAAGGGTAGCCCAGCTTCTTTACAAGGGATATGCTTATCTTCCTTAGGATTATAATCGAAATAGGCCCGAACCCTGACCTTACTTTCTCTGAGATGAGCTGATGACCCAGCAGGGAGTAATTTGAATGTTATTGTACCTTCGGCTTGCATCTGTAAAAAGAAAAAGATGAATAGAATAAAACATTAAGACAAAGTTCATAAATAAAATATTCAAAATTATATCTCCGGTCAAGAACAAATCCCTGGGAGTAGAATTTCTAACTTTTCTTTACATTATAAAACTAGAGATTAAATAACAATTGAGTCATTACTTGGAATAAAATTTGTCATGACTGATTGGTAAATTGGAGAGGTAAAGTAGCATTTTTTAAGTCATGAGTAATTGCTAACAGCAAAATTTTGATTTGGCAATACAGTATATTGTATTTAAATCACTCGAGATGTATTCGTAAGCAAAGACAAATTTCAAAAAGAAATATGAACAGAATTTAAATCAAAACACACTAGTAGCTTGGTTTCAAAGTAACTTTGAATACAAGCAAATCGGAATACATTAAGAACATAAAAATAAAAATTTTATTAGCATTGCATTGGTCAAAAAGAAAAATTTTGCTCCATTTGGGCCCTTTTTGTGGACAAGTACTAACGAAACTAGCATGCAATGCGCAGAAAGCAGTCATCCTTTGTCCATACACAAATTTACACAATGTTCATGTGATTTTTATGCCCTTTTGCTTTGCATAAAAAATATTATTATTATTATTATTATTATTATTATTATTATTATTATTATTACTAACTAAGCTACAACCCCAGTTGGAAAAGCAAGATGCTGCAAGCCCAAGGGCTCCAACAGGGAAAAATAGCCCAGTGAGGAAAGGAAATAAGAAAATAAATGAACGATATAAGAAGTAATGTACAATTAAAATAAAATACTTTAAAAACAATAACAATGAAACTGATATTTCATATATAAACTACAAAAACACCCGTTGCAAACTTGAACTTTTAAAGCTCCACCAATTCAGCCACCCAACCAGGAAGACCATTCCACAACTCTGTCACAGCTGGAACAAACCTTCCAGAATAAGTACGCAAACTTCTCGCCACAATAAGACCTTAACTCTTCCACTCTGTACGCAGCAATTGTGACAGGATTGTGGCAGGGTCATATAGTATTGTGTAATGGCCTTAAGAAATTTTTCTTTTTAGAGTTATGACAGTGTGTTCTTTGTCAAATTGTGATCACTATTGTTTATTATAAAGTTAACAGTACAGTACAAAGATGATTAAGAAAGATGGTAGAAGTGGAAAAAATAATTATCAAGATGCATGCACAACATATGCATGTGGCAAACCTAGCAAAAAATTGCAAGCTTACAACATCCGCCATTTGTAAAATTCTTAAGAAAATAAGAAATGAAAATGTTGTGAAAAGGGTACTGATATGACGAAACAATAGCCGCATTTTCATTATAACATTGAAACGTTGCTGGTTATCTGGATCAACGAAAAGCAGTTAGGAGATATGATTATCAAAAACATAATTTGTGAAGTATCTTGACCATGTGAAAAAGCCAGGTACGTCAGCAGAAAAAGAAACATTAAAGACGAGCCGAGGCTTGTTCGAGAATTTCAAAAGAACTGGCATCCATATTGTTGTGCAACACAGTGAGGCTACAAGCTCAGATGTCAAGGCAGCAGAGGCATTAGTTGTAAAATTCAGAAGGTTCATAGATTCTGAATCTTATATGCCGCAGCAAGTGTTCAACTGCAACGAATCCAGTGATCTCTAATTTCAAGAAGCTGTACACAAAAACAATGTTCCAGCAATGCTTCGAGGTCACCAAAGGGACCAAGCTCATCCTCTAAGAATTTCGGAAAGAACATTTATATTTTGTCAACTGCCTCAAAATGACTGACAAAGCATAGGAACAGTATTACCACTGGATCTTCTTAAGAATTCCGACTGGTAGGCAAAATGGCCTTTAAACGTAGTAGTACCGAATACCAAAAAACATTCGCAAAATTTATCAAATATATAGTCACAATTTCTATTCTTTATGTTAGTTTTAGTTCAAAATATAATACAGATCAATAGATATAAAAATAGACTTCATATTATAAATATAAAACAGATTTATATGCCAAAAATTTTTTTCAACCTTGATAACTATGCGGAAACATAGTCCGTTCTAGACAGAGTAAAGCAGAAATCGGAAATTGAAATGATGGAGATCCCTCTTTAGCTTTATTTTTCCATCATTGGCCCCACAATTCCGCCTTTTGGCAACCTTGCGTAGGAAGGGTTCAATAACATAGCACTCAATTTTTTTGCCTTACCCAGTCCATTGCAGTCACAAACGAGTGTAAGAACGCCCGACTCTGGATTGTCTGCCTCCATCAGTAGCCAACCTTACCTTAAGGGCAGACGAATCACAAGTACCCTCATAACAAGTAAGAGTTAAAGCTACGTCGGGCTGTTCTGGCGATTCACCTCCCATCCCCCGAATACGAGCTTTCCAATCCAAGGACAGACCCAGCAGGGGGCTGGTGACAGTGGGGGAAATATCTTTTTACTGATTATACATAACTAATTATCTAATCCAAATTGGATCTAGCTATTGGCCAACATCAATGAAACAGAGAATACTGTAGATTGAAAATTATTTAAATCACCCTGGAGATTTATCAAGTGAAATCCACCTATGCCTACAATGACAATTTGTGTACAATGTCAATCATTGCCTATTTCACATGAAACTTGACATCTACAAAATTCATTATCAGTATCATTCCAATATTACAGTAATATATGGTCTCATAAGCATAAACGCCAAGAAAATACTTTTCACATTCGTGTGGTAAGCTAGAGATATGAATTTCATAATCTCAGACTAATTTGCAATCGCATTGTTAATTCATTCATTCAAAAATAAACAAATCCAAAATAAGGTCAAGCAAGAAACTCATTGCATCAAACAATACCCTTACCTTTTGTTAATTTTAATTCGGATCTTCTCCTGCGTAAGGCAAGAGACTCATTTCAGCAGACAAATTGATAGCACCTATATAAACATTTAAAAAATCAAATAGTCATTAATGAAGAGAAAAGGAAGACTGAGAAATGTAAGAAGCTATAGAGGTGCAGATATTGGTAGTAATCACCAGCTCATTGCCACACTGAAATTAAAACTGAAAGCACCCAACAGAAATGTAAACACTGTAGAATACCTAGGTTTGATAGAACAAGCTTCTACAAGATGAACACAATTGAATGTATGAATCGATTTGCAGTCTTAGAGACTTTAAGAGAAGAGCAGACAATTAATGAAGGATGGTGTGATATTAAGAACATATTTCAGTCAGTTGGTAGTGAAGTTTTGGGACATGCAGCTACAAGGAGAAAACCACGGATATCAAATGATACTTTGAATACTATAAAAATAAGACAAAGACAGAAATTGATTGTTGAAAATTTTCAAGTAATGAAAAGTACAAGGTAGAGCATGCTAAGTACAGCATTCCAGTATTGATAGCAAGATCAAAAGAAAAGCCAGGAATGACTGGAGAGAATATTTCGACAGAAAACCAGACAAGGCTGACAAAGCTATGAATTCAGGGAGTGGCTATGGTGTAAGAATTGCTCACAGAATTATCAATGAAATCTCTACTAGACAAAGAAGGAGAAGCACAAATGAGTTAACTTCTCTAATTGCCATACAAAGCAATTCCAGAAAAACATCCCAAATAATAGTTAATTAATTAAATACCTAGTGGAAACGCTCAATTTACTGTGGGGGAGACTCCAAGTATGCACTATCAAAAGTTGTAATCAAATATTTAATTGGTTGATAACGAGTGTCTTAAATAGTTAACTGGTTGATAAGGAGTGTCTTGTAAACAGCTAGCCGATTCACTTTACTTCAGTTTTCGGCTACTTATCTTGAGAAACCATACTTGGAGGCCAGGATACTTTATGGAAACATTTAGAAAATAGAAAATCTATGGCTTCCAATATCTTTTGGAAACTCCTGCCACGACAGAGATTAAATAAGGTTGCCATTAACCACCAGATGTGATGGGAAGAAAATCAAAATTTTTTATTTTTTATCTGATATGCCGCAGCAAGTGTTCAACTGCAACGAATACAGTGATCTCTAATTTCAATAAGCTGTACACAAAGACAATGTTCCAGCAATGCTTCAAGGTCACCAAAGGGACCAAGCTCATCCTCCAAGAATTTCGGAAAGACAAGGCTTTGAAGGACAAGGCAATATGAACATCAGGGGAATCTCATAGAAATAAAACATTAATTATGATAGTCTCTCAAGTACCATTATACAAAACAGCAATACTACACTTACTAGAATCTTCAGTACATCATTTGGCGTTTTTCCAACAACATTCAGGTTGTTCACTTCCTGAACTTCATCTCCGACATGTATGAGGCCAGATCGGTCGGCTGCCCCGCCATGCATTATCCGTGCGATAACGATAGCACCAGTTTGGTCGTCCTGTTTGATTGTGGCTCCCTGCATTGGACCAAGATTCAATTATAGGAGTTAGCAGAGGTTAATTCTTATGAAAGTCTAATAGCTATTAAATTATATTGTAACATACAAATTATATATGTATAAATATACAGGTGTTCACTCTCAAATTTTAAAAAGTTACCTTCACCACCACCAACTTATAATAGAGATCTATTAACATTAACCTTTAGAAATCTAACAACATGGATCGATGGTTACATTTAATATACTGTAATAAAAAGGTTTAAGTCAAGAAATATAAAATGTTTCTTTCAGATTACTTTTACTTTTTTCTTTTCAAAAGCACAGTCACATTATATGCATAATCAATAACAATATATGGTAAAAATTTCATGTCCTAAAACACCTGAATTTCTCCTTAAATGCAGTTTTTTTTCCTCAGCAAGAGTAAAAAGTCCTGTTTTGTGCATGATTACCTAATTAAAAACAAAGGAGAGATACTGAAAAGTCACAGATAATCAAAGGAACTTTACCTCATAGCCAGACTGTGCCATAACAGTCACATCTTTAGTACATTTCTCATCTATGTCTATGAACATGCTGTACAAAAATATCCACCTGTTTTGACTATAACAAGAGAAACCCAAGCTCAAATACAAGTATGAAATGCTATGAAATGCAAGTGATTAGTTACAATACACTTAAAATCAAGAAATTACCCAGAATTCTCAGCTAAAAATGGGCTGGTATGTAGGATTACGGCTTTAATATAAAAAGATTATATTACAATCCGCACCTTCAAAATTTAATTTGATAATCTCAAAAGGATGAGAAATGACCAATTCTTTTAGGAGACTGTGTTTAATTTAAGACTTTACTTCCAAAATGTTATTCTTAATTGTCTACTTTCAAGAATGGGGTCACGAGTGTGTTGAATGTGTATGAATAAGTCTCGGATAAGAAAATACTTCTGCATGCTTTAATCTCAACTCAAATTCTTGCACAAGAATAGTGACATGACAGGATTCTGTTTCCTTCTTACATTATACAGTGTTAACTATATTTAAACATTTGTATAGCAGGATAAGAATACTTTTAACTCTCAAAGTACACTGCAATAATTCGGATAGAAAAAAAAATTGAAAAATAAAAATGTAATGTAAAAAAATAATTACTTCATACAAACTCATCGCTTTTACAATCCATATTCACGGTCATCCAATGCCTCTAATGTTATCTTTTGTCTAACATAACAGATAAGAAGAATTAAAGAGGTCAGTCCTCAGTAGATAACCACTCCAATTCTATTCTAGCTTGTAATTAAGCTGTAAGACCAGTGGGTCTAGGAGAAGGACATTTGCAGTAAGAGATAGGTTTATGCAATTTAAGAAAGGTATTTCAGTTGTTTAATGCTAATTTTGATCTGCAGTATCCACGGAAAGCTCTTTTGAATTAGGTAAACTATACTCTATTTCTTTTAATGAAGCACATTTGCACCAACTGGCAGCAGTGCCCTTTAAGCTTGGAAAAATTTTCTGCTATCTGATTGGCTGGAATTATCTTGTCTAATCAATCAGCAATCAGAAAACTTTTCCGAGCTAAAAGGGCACCCCTACGAGTCGGTGCAAATCTGCCTCGCTAAATAGAATTGACTATAGTGACATAATCAGTGTCTTATGAGGAACTCTTATTAACAACATAAAAAGAAGTTTTATTCTCTAAAATCACAAAACATAGTTACGTACATACAAATAGAATGGGAAAGAGAGCCTGTCAACACAAAATACTTAAATCTGGTGAAAATGAAATACTGCACCTTTTAATGATTTATAAGGTAACTCATAGAGAAAAGAAAGAAATAAGGGTAAAATAAGTTGGAAGATTTACTGAAACAAGGTCATATGCTTAAGGCGAACCTGCATCAATAGAAAAGGCAATCCAAGAATTCTGTTATGCTGTTAACAATCCTATGAGAATTGGTAATGTTATTCTGTAAGGAAAATGTGATTGTGGTAGCTCTAGCCAGGCTGATTACAATTACCACACAATTTCCATAACTCCTATATTATCTAAAGTTTGTTAGTTTGTTAATGCCTTTTGGAAAAACCTATAATATGTTATTTTCATTAGTAAAATAAATTTTTGAATATACTTGCCCGATAATCATGTAGCTGTCAACTCTGTTGCCGACAGAAATCTACGGTCGGGATACGCCAGCGATCGCTATACAGGTGGGGGTGAACACAACAGCGCCATCTGTGGTCAGGTACTCCAGTACTTCTTGTCAACACCACCTCAATTTTTTCCTCGGTCCACTGGTTCTCTATGGGGAGGAAGGGTGGGTCAATTAAATCATGATTATCGGGTAAGTATATTCAAAAATTTATTTTACTAATGAAAATAACATTTTTCAATATTAATCTTACCCGATAATCATGTAGCTGATTCACACCCAGGGTGGTGGGTGGAGACCAGCATACATGTTAACAAAGAAGCTAAGTATCCCGTATTTTATTTTATTAGTTATTCAAAAATAACATAAAATAAATAAGTACCTGGTAAGGAAGACGACTTGAACCATTACTCTGCCCTTATTAAGTACGTCTTCCTTACTGAGCGTAGCGGTCCTCTTAGGATGCTGAACGACTCTTAGGTGCTGAAGTATAAAGGGCTGCAACCCATACTAAAGGACCTCATCACAACCTTTAACCTCGGCGCTTCTCAAGAAAGAATTGACCACCCGCCAAATCAACAAGGATGTGGAAGGCTTCTTAGCCGACCGTACAACCCATAAAAAGTATTCAAGAGAAAGGTTAAAAGGGTTATGGGATTATGGGAATGTAGTGGCTGAGCCCCCGCCTACTACTGCATTCGTTGCTACGAATGGTCCCAGGGTGTAGCAGTTCTCGTAAAGAGACTGGACATCTTTGAGATAGAATGATGCGAACACTGACTTGCTTCTCCAATAGGTTGCATCCATAACACTCTGCAGAGAACGGTTCTGTTTGAAGGCCACTGAAGTAGCCACAGCTCTCACTTCATGTGTCCTTACCTTCAGCAAAGCAAGGTCTTCTTCCTTCAGATGAGAATGTGCTTCCCTAATCAGGAGCCTGAATAGGTAAGAAACTGAGTTCTTAGACCTTGGAAGAGAAGGCTTCTTGATATCACAACATAAGGCTTCTGATTGTCCTCGTAAAGGTTATGACCTTTTTAGATAGTACCTAAGAGCTCTAACTGGGCAAAGTACTCTCTCCAGTTCGTCCCCCACCAAGTTGGACAGGCTTGGGATCTCGAACGACTTAGGCCAAGGATGTGAAGGAAGCTCGTTTAGCAAAAAACCGAGCTGCAAGGAACATGTAGCCGTTTCAGATGTGAAAACTATGTTCCTGCTGAAGGCGTGGATCTCACTTACTCTTTTAGCTGTTGTCAAGCACACGAGGAAAAGAGTTTTTAATGTGAGGTCCTTAAAAGAGGCTGATTGGAGAGGTTCAAATCTTGATGACATAAGGAACCTTAGGACCACGTCTAGATTCCAGCCTGGAGTGGACAACCGACGTTCCTTTGAGGTCTCAAAAGACCTAAGGAGGTCCTGTAGATCTTTGTTGGTGGAAAGATCCAAGCCTGTGTGGCGGAAAACCGCTGCCAACATACTTCTGTAACCCTTAATCGTAGGAGCTGAAAGGGATCTTACGTTCCTTAGATGTAACAGGAAGTCAGCAATCTGGGTTACAGTGGTACTGGTTGAGGAAACTGCATTGGCCTTGTACCAGCTTCGGAAGACTTCCCCTTTAGACTGATAGACTCTGAGAGTGGATGTCCTCCTTGCTCTGGCAATCGCTCTGGCTGCCTCCTTCGAAAAGCCCCTAGCCCTTGAGAGTCTTTCGAAAGTCTGAAGGCAGTCAGACGAAGAGCGTGGAGGTTTGGGTGTACCTTCTTTACATGAGGTAGACGTAGAAGGTCCACTCCTAGAGGAAGAGTCCTGGGAATGTCGACCAGCCATTGCAGTACCTCTATGAACCATTCTCTCGCGGGCCAGAGCGGAGCCAACCAACGTCAGCTGTGTCCCTTTGCGAGAGGCAAACTTCTGAAGTACCCTGTTGACAATCTTGAACGGCGGGAATGCATACAGGTCGAGATGGGACCAATCCAGCAGAAAAGCATCCACGTGAACTGCTGCTGGGTCTGGAATCGGAGAACAATACAACGGGAGCCTCTAGGTTATCGAGGTAGCGAACAGATCTATGGTTGGCTGACCCCACAGGGCCCAAAGTCTGCTGCAAACATTCTTGTGAAGGGTCCACTCTGTGGGGATGACCTGACCCTTCCGGCTAAGGCGATCTGCCATGACATTCATATCGCCCTGAATGAACCTCGTTACCAGCGTGAGCTTTCGATCTTTTGACCAGATGAGGAGGTCCCTTGCGATCTAGAACAACTTCCACGAATGAGTCCCTCCCTGCTTGGAGATGTAAGCCAAGGCTGTGGTGTTGTCAGAGTCCACCTCCACCACCTTGTTAAGCTGGAGGGACTTGAAGTTTATCAAGGCCAGATGAACCGCCAACAGCTCCTTGCAATAGATGTGAAGTGTCCTTAGCTCCTGATTCCATGTTCCCGAGCATTCCTGTCCATCCAAAGTCGCACCCCAGCCCGTGTCTGATGCGTCAGAGAAGAGATGGCGGTCGGGTTTCTGAACAGCCAAAGGTAGACTTCCTTGAGAAGAAAGCTGTTCTTTCACCACGTGAGAGTAGACCTCCTCTCTTCGGAAACAGGAACTGAGACCGTCTCTAGCGTCATGTCCTTTATCCAGTGAGCCGCTAGATGATACTGAAGGGGGAGGAGGTGGCGTCTCCCTAACTCGATGAACAGGGCCAGCGATGAAAGTGTCCCTGTTAGACTCATCCACTACCTGACTGAGCATCGGTTCCTTCTCAGCATGCTCTGGATGCATTCTAGGGCTTAGTAGATCCTTGGGGCCGACGGAAAAGCCCGAAAAGCTCGACTCTGAAGATCCATACCCAGGTAGACAATGGTCTGGGATGGGACGAGCTGGGACTCCTCAAAATTGACCAGGAGGCCCAGTTCCTTGGTCAGATCCATAGTCCATCTGAGAATCTCCAGACAGCGACGACTTGTGGGAGCTCTTAAAAGCTAGTCGTCTGACGGAGCCGGACACAAGATCATGGTACTGCTGCACAGTCTGTGAACTGTCAACCATGGGGAAGCGAGGAAGTACAGCGACAACCCGAAGCTGTCTAGACTGTCTGGGTCGTACAGACAACTCCTTATCGGGTTGCTGAGGTTGCCGCACTGCGTCACAACAAGTCACTTCTGCTGGTTGTTGAACGTCTTCCCAGTGACACACTGACTCCGTAAACAAAAAAATCCTCTAACAAGGACTAAGCTTGGACTGCATGTCTTGCAACAAAGCTCAAGGTCTATGGGAACAGGTGTGGTAACAGACGGGGTTAGCGACTGAAGTGGAACCATTACCCTCCTGGAAGCATGTTATGCTTAAATAAAAGTCCATAGGAGGCTAAGCAGCTAAAGGCTCCTCTCCAAATGACAGAGTCCTCAAGGGAATATCAGAAGGAGGGAGAATAGCACTTTCTCATCTACAGGAACCATATCCGAGAAAAGCTAAGTTCTCTCAGTGAGGGTTTCACTGGTGCAAAAGCAGCAGACTAGAAGGCAACGTTATGAAACTGCTTGACAGTCTAGTGAGTTGGCAACAACCAAAGATGTGTGACTGAGGAGCATGCGGTAAGGTATGCAGAGCATGCTGTATGCAGAGCATGCTGTATGTAGAGCATGCTGTAAGGTAAGCAGAGCATGTTGCATGGCGTGCGGCTTATGCTGCATGGGAAGAGGCTCATGCTGCATGGGATGAGGCTCATGCTGCATGGTATGAGGCTCATGCTGCATGGGATGAGGCTCATGCTGCAAGGGATGAGGCTCATGCCGCATGCGTTGAGGAGGATGCCGCATAGTATGAGGCTCCTGCCTCATGGGTTGAGGCGGTTGCCGCATAGCATGAGGCTCCTGCCTCATGGTTTGAGGAGGATGCTGCATAGCATGAGGCTCCTCATAGCATGAGACTCCTGCCCCATGGGTTGAGGAGGATGCCGCATAGCATGAGGCTCCTGCCTCATGGGTTGAGGAGGATGCCGCATAGCATGAGGCTCCTGCCTCATGGGTAGAGGAGGTTGCCGCATAGCATGAGGCTCCTGCCTCATGGGTAGAGGAGGATGCCGCATAGCATGAGGCTCCTCATAGCATGAGGTCCCTGCCTCAAGGGTTGAGGAGGATGCCGCATAGCATGAGGCTCCTCATAGCATGAGGCTCCTGCCTCATGGGTTGAGGAGGATGCCGCATAGCCTGAGGCTGCTGCCTCAAGGATGGTGGAGGTTGCTGCAACGCATGAGGCTGCTGCCTCAAGGATGGAGGAGGTTGCCGCAACGCATGAGGCTCCTGCCTCAAGGGAAGAGGAGGTGAGTTGAGGCTCTTACCTCAAGAGTTGAGGTTCTTGCCTCAAGAGTTGAGGCTCTTGCCTCAAGAGTTGAGGCTCTTGCCTCAAGAGTTGAGGTTCTTGCCTCAAGAGTTGAGGCTCTTGCCTCAAGAGTTGAGGCTCTTGCCTCAAGAGTTGAGGCTCTTGCCTCAAGAGTTGAGGCTCCTGCCTCAAGGGTTGAGGAGGTTGCCGCAACGCATGAGGCTCCTGCCTCAAGGGAAGAGGAGGTGAGTTGAGGCTCTTGCCTCAAGAGTTGAGGCTCTTGCCTCAAGAGTTGAGGCTCTTGCCTCAAGAGTTGAGGTTCTTGCCTCAAGAGTTGAGGCTCTTGCCTCAAGAGTTGAGGCTCCTGCCTCAAGAGTTGAGGCTCCTGCCTCAAGAGTTGAGGCTCCTGCCTCAAGGGTTGAGGAGGTTGCCGCATAGCAAGAGGCTCCTGCCTCAAGGAAAGTGGAGGTTGCTGCATAGCGCTGGTACCTGGCAACTCCCAATGCGGCAGCTCACGCATGGAGGCAGGAGGAGCCTCAACATCATACGTCTGGCAGGGTGGACTGCGCAGAGGTGGAGGAGCGCTCGCAGGAGGAGGTGTGTTAACCTTCTCTGCCTGAAACTCCTGCCTCAACACTGCAAGCTGAGACTGCATTGTCTGCAGCATAGACCACTAGAGTCTAAGAAAGACAACAACAAACGGAGCTACTGTCCGTTGAGACTGAGGGTCTAAAACAGCTGGTGCGGCAACAGACGGAGTTACTGCCTGTTGCGGTACCACCTTGCCTCTCTGGGAGGTGTGCAGTTGTCGTACTGCAGCAAGTCCGAACTGACCCAGAGCTAATGGCTCCACCTAGGAGTTGGACTTGCGCGGAAGGGACCGACTTGCACTTAAAAGCTGCAAGATTTGGTCCATGGTTTCTGCGAGAAACCTCTTCCACAGACGAGGAATAAATGGGCTCTCTCGTCTTTGTGTGGGTGGGGTGATCACGTCGGCTACGTGAGTTGGTTACACCCGAAACCACGGAGGGAAACGTCTGTTCGTCGATCAAGGCCTGATGAACCCATAAGTCCTTCGACGTTACTTCTCCCCTGGCTTGGGAGCTTGTAAGAGGTCCCAGACTAGGCGAACAACTGGCACGAACAGACGAACCCTCGAACGCAACACTGTAACACTTTGCGCTTATCACTTTATCACTTTTGATTTTCTGTTTGCACTTATTTCACTGAACTCGAAACTTTAACTGATTTCTACCTGAAACACACAATCCTATCCTTCATTAAAAGGTAGTAATTGCGAAAAACAGTATTACAATGCAACAGAAAAACATAATGAAAGATAAATAATTCAGTGGCTGGAAAAGAGACTAAACTAGATCAAATAAACTACGTTTAAAATCTCTCACCGCATAAAGCCTGGGAACAAGAATAAAACTCTAGAAACGTTTACCTTCTTCCCCTAAAGAGACTAGGGAGAAGAGCAAAAACGATAACAACGTTACCCGCTTGAACGAAACGTTTATCCTCCTCTCTCTCCCTCCGTTTCTATCTCTCTCTCTCTCTCTCTTGACTTAGAACCTGAGAGATGAGCCCAATTATATATATCGTTAAAACATATTATTGTTAAAGGAAAAAACTGAAAGATTTCCCAAATAAAAAGTTCCTTTATTAGAATTAAAACCATTTAAGCTAAGAAAGAATGAACAAAACGCTAGAATCGGTTTACTCTTACTGCAACGTGACACCGTGAATACTCTCTCTCTATCGTAACGATAGAGCGCAAGTTGAACGTTCTGAACGTCAACAACTGCAGAGACAAAACAAAACGTTAGTTCAACTTTGAAAACAGTACGAGACTATCAAAGAAATTCTTTCAAAAACATTAAAATAGCATAATATGTTAACAGGTAAAAACGAAATGACGGGCTCAATGTTAATTAACTTCGGTTCCAAGAAAAGACCGCCTACTATTAGGAAAGGTCGAATATAAACAAATATAAAAATTAATTTTAATAAGTTTATAATAAAAGGAAGTTAATCGAAGAGGCCTATAAAAGGCGGAGAGATATAAAATAAATCTATAACTTTTGTTAAGCAAAATTAAGAAAGAGAGTCTATACTCTCTTCGACACCAACACTTCCGTCTAAGGGAAGGGTCGGCCATTAAAAGTGAAAGAGAGTTCATACTCTCTTCGTCACCAAAATTAAATCAAAAATTAAATCAAATTAATTTCAAAAATTTGCTAAGCTAATGATAAAGCTTCCTGAATAGCGAAGGCTAAACTCTAGAGCAAATACATCACCAAATCGTGAGCAATAACTCCAGAATCAACAGCGTATCCATGTAGGTCTAGCCGGAGGCACGACAGAGGAAAAATTGAGGTGGTGTTGACAAGAAGTACTGGAGTACCTGACCACAGATGGCGCTGTTGTGTTCACCCCCACCTGTATAGCGATCGCTGGCGTATCCCGACCGTAGATTTCTGTCGGCAACAGAGTTGACAGCTACATGATTATCGGGTAAGATTAATATTGAAAATTATAATTTGGTTTTATGAAAGGCATTGGAGCGTGTGATGCCCTTCTTATAATTTCCAATGTTGTACAGAAATCCTTTGATTATGGTCAGGAAGTTCGTATGATTGCCCTTGATTTTAATGCTGCCTTTGATCATCTTAATCATGAGCCCAATGTTTTTAAACTCAACTAATTGGGAGTAGGTGGGTCTTTACTTAGCATCATTATTGAATTTTCAAGTAATAGGTTATAAAAAGTAGTTGTTGATGGGCACCACAGTACAGTAAGTATACAAATGTAATATTATTATTAGGTAAGCTACAACTCTAGTTGGAAAAGCAGGATGCTATAAACTTAAGGGCTCCAACAGGGAAAATATTCCTGTGAGAAAAGGAAATAAGGTAATGAATATACTATATGAGAGGTGACGAAAAAAGATTATTAAATATCTTTAGATCAGCAACAACGATAAAAAAGATGCTATATATAAAATATGAAGAGAGAATCATATCAACCTGTTCAATATAAAAACATATCGTTGCAAGTTTGAACTTAAGAAGTTCCATCGATTCAGCCGAATTAGGAAGATCATTCCATAATCTGATCTTAGCTTGAATAAAACCTATTTGGGAAAGCCCTCAGTCTCTAGTTACATACAGTTAGCCCGCACTTTATGCGAGTTTACACTTAGCGACTACGTACTGCGGTGTTACATACAGTACTGTACAATGGCTTTACCATGTCCAGTACAGTGTACACGTATGCACATGTACTGTACACTTACTGATTTCATTACAAACTATTTATACTGTAAGAGAAACTAAGTAAAACCAATATTAGGCAGTACTTAATGTGTTAATTATCCAAGCATAGGCAATGGGCAGCGAGTTGTTAGGTCAGGTTATGAGTTATCCCACCCTAGGGCACCAAAGATACAAGAATTTGTGCTTTTCGGGCCTGTTTCTGTTACCTAACCCTTGCGAAGAGTGGGGCCTGACTGTATACTATTCAGAAAGATCTCATGGAATTTGGGTCAAAGGGCTACAGCCTCTACTAGAGAATCAATTTAGCATTTACACCTTCTGTGTACTTCTTGAAAGGAAACAGCTTCTTTGCCATCCTGGTAACAACAGAGAGAATCGGATGACTATGTCCTTAAGAGGGTGGCAAGTTCCTCTTAATCAGTAACAGAGGTTTATCAATTCTGGTCCCAGATGTGGAAATCTCACACTAAGAATGATAGCACTACATATTATACAAGCATCCCGAGCCTGCTATCCCCGCGTACGTCCCAAACATAATGTCAAATAGTTCTGATGGTGTCACAGCTAAGATTATCCTCCAATTTATAAACTTCCTCATGAGAAGTAAGATTAAAATACCTGTGGTGCAGTAATCAACTAATTAACTCACACCCAATCATTAAGTTTGCTTGACCTATTCAGTCAGACAGCAATTACCTAAGTGACCTAGTCCAGGTAACACCAACTAAAAGTCAATATTACTTCCCACCCTTAGTGTGCTGGGGCAGGCCTTCCGCATTAAGGAATGTGATTAATATCTAACATACCAGTATATCTAGGGTACTATTTGTTAACAGGATATGCCTCCACACATAAGATTAATTATTTTTCCTAATGGAGGATACCAGATAACCTTGCAGTGGAAAAAATATGGTGTAGCCTACTTGCAATACCATTAAAAGCTACTGTACATATTTCTCTTGTATTTCTCCTCAATACAGTACTGTATGTGATAACTAAAATAGCGACAAATATTAATGCTAACATATCAGACTTCTGCTGTAAATATGTAACAAGAGATTTACAGTTCAAAATTTAAAAATAATCAGTTGTATGTTACTTACCACAATTGGTTCAGTGCCTTTTCCTTCCTATGGTTAGCAGTGGAGGAACAATTTCATGTAATTTTTACTTTTAATGCATAGAAAAAAATAAATTTTGACTGAAATTTCATAAAGAGTTCCATGACTATTCCTAAACACTTCTCGGTTTTTAAAAGTCCGCCACTTTTCATGTTAAAGGATTTTCTAATATACAACAAGATTTTCAAGATGTCTGAAGTGATAGGAAACGCCAGTTTGCAAAACAGTCTCGTACGTACCATGGGCTCGTTACTTTTCACGAGTTGCACAATCTTTACAGTTTCTTCATCTTCGTCTACCTCAACAGGAATTTCCGGCAAGTGAGGAACAAAATCTTTGGCTGCAATGCTATCGTGAGCTTGCAGAATTCCCTGAGAAAAAAATCATTAAGCATAAATATTTCCAACATGCATCAATCATAAATCTAACTTAATGACAAGAATATAATTTTTAATGACAAGGATATAATTTTCATTGACATGGATATATCTTTTTTAAATACTTTTAACTTGCTGTTGAACGTACTATGACAATGATACCTGGAATATCCTGCTTTACATATTCAATGTCATTTTCAGTCTCCACTATAGCTCAAGAACAAAACTACATTTAACAAAATGATGACAAGGATATAATTTCTTAAAAAATACTTTTAATTTAACTCACTGATAAAAAAACACTTTTGGTAAATTTTAAGCATTTTAAATTTTCCAGTAAAGTTTACACAATGCTGTGAAACATACAAATTTGAGAATCTGCAGCGAAAGGGTTCAGAATAAAATTCCGAGGTTATTCCAAGCACTTATGTATAGCACAACCCGAGACCTAGGCAACGGATCATATTCGATAATGTGGCATGAACCATATCTCACCTGAATATGCGGTGATTGTAAGATAGCAAAGAGTTCAATGGCGTCGCCAGATGGGATAGTGCGATAGTGGATCTCCCGCATGATTGAAATGCCGATGTCTTCTGCATTCGATAACAGTGGCTGGCAAACTTTCTTGGTGCGGTTGATCTGAAACGAAAATAAAACAGTCAGAAATGGTTTTACATGAAAAGTACGAGAGCTTACAGTACAATCCAATCATGCATAACTTCCAGATTGACTATTGGATGCTCATAAACTTTGTAGTTGTAGACAATTTTCAAGCTCACTTTCAAACTATAGTAGTTGAGAGAGAGAGAGAGAGAGAGAGAGAGAGAGAGAGAGAGAGAGAGAGAGAGAGAGAGAGAGAGAGAGAGAGAGAGAGAGAGATACAAGGATTTTGGATGTCTCAAAGACTTTCAAGTCCATCCGCGGAGACTCCATTTGCTCTTTCGTAGAGTGATTTAGTTTAAGCATTTAGAGTGTTCTTGTGATCTTGTCTAACTTATTCTTGAACTAATTTACCAAGTTACTGTTTACTAAATCTGCTGGAAGTCTATTCCAAGTATTTGCGATTTTGTATGTAAAGAAATTGTTACATTGAGTGGTGTTGTATCTTTTCAATTCCTGTTTATTTTTGTTACCTCTGGACACGAGAGAGAGAGAGAGAGAGAGAGAGAGAGAGAGAGAGAGAGAGAGAGAGAGAGAGAGAGAGAGAGAGAGAGAGAGAGAGAGAGAGAGAGAGAGAGAGAGATTTGTCAAATGTTTAATTCTAAATTTTATCTTATTTTCAATTAAGAGAGAGAGAGAGAGAGAGAGAGAGAGAGAGAGAGAGAGAGAGAGAGAGAGAGAGAAAAATTACTTGTCCACATTCACTACATGTCATTAACTACATCGTTAATGAAGTCAACAAAAATTAGCCATTACAGTTCTGCTGAAGAGCTTCCCTATTTTAAACAACAAAAGGTTTGTACAGTGTACAGTATATGCACAAGAACAAATGAGATACTAAGAAAGAAGAAACACACACTGAATTAATCAATCCAGCTTGTAACAATAGAAGATAATCACTGCTTTACATATCAATCATTCCACAGACCCATGCAAAAAAAGATAAGCCCAGACTGCAGCAAAGTACATGTGGAATTAGTCACAGTATAGACAGCAACTCTCAAAATATCAGCCCTTTTGTATATGGGACTTCAGTGACACATGCAAAAACTATACCGGCATAACTAAGTCACTTATGCAATTGCTAAAATGAATAAAGTAAAATATCATTCGCTAATTTCTAGGTTATCAAGGAAGATATAAGGTCATACAGTACCTTGTACAACCTTAGGAATAAACACATTATAAAATTGGATAAGAAGGTGGAATTTAGTGGCATGGACACGTAGGAATACCAGTATGACTCTTTTACAAATAAAGCGTACACTCGAGCAATTCAACTCACTTTATTATGTACATGGACAAGAGCTTGCAACTCCCTTGACTTGAGCAAGTCTGCAAGGAACCCAAAATCCTCCTCATCGCTGTCCAGCTGTATCCGGGCTTTTTCAAGGGAGGACAGCAAGCCACCCAGAGCTGGAAAAAAATTTGAACATTGTTCACTTCAAATTACATAAGGAAGATAGAATCCCTTTGAAAAAGATTTGGACATTCCATTAGATCAAGAAACTAATGTCGTTTATACCGTAATACTACAACTACTCCATGAAAACTAATTTTCTATACAATATTTAATAAAAAAACATTGAAAAAAATACATTCACCATTCTACATAAATGAAATTATCAAGACATTCAACACTTTTAAATGGACAAAATTTAGCTATGAATGTAAACATCATAAAATAAAGATCAGAATTTTAAACTTCACAAAAAAAACCCAAAGGCTTTTATTCTAGCGCACTATGACCTAATAGATGAGTTCACAACTAAAATTCAAGATGACAATGTTCTAATTATAGATGAGTGGATATGGTTTTTTTTTATTAATAAATATCATCCTCAAGTTGTTCACATGAAACTATTTATTATAAAACTCCATACTTCCATAAAACAAAATTCAGTCATACCTATTTGTCAAAATTAAGAAGGATAGAAGCTCGGCTGAATATGACCAATATCTATTTGCTCTTCCAATATTCAGGCCTCTATAATTTTCCTAATTTGTGCCATTTATTACTCAGTTTCATTCATCTCTTTCCTCATTGCTATTCATAAATTCTTAGTTTGTAGCAATATACACTCCAAAATCAAACCATTGTTCACTAAGTCTTAAGTAGTCCGATAGTCTTTGTACCATGGTTTTCCAAGTCTTGGGTTGGAGATCTCTTGCTTGAGGGTACACTCAGGCACTCTATTCTATCGTTTCTAGTCTTCCTTGTTAATTTGAAATTTTTATCCTCTTATTTTTTTTTGAAGATTTTATATTTTATATATGAGATTTATTTTTAATGTTATTATTGTTCTTAAACTTCGATTGTAGTTTTTCCTTATTTCCTTTTCTTTGCGGCAACTAAAGATACTAACGAGTTTGAGCGGGACTCAACCCCAGTCTGGCGTTCACCAGTCAGGGATGTTACCACATTGGTCACCACAACCCATTAAAAATCCCTCCACATCATATTCTACAGCATTCAAGGTCAATCTATCATTATTCAAGACAAGGCTGAAAATGCATGAGTTAAGAAATACATTATGCAATATGAATTAACACAAGAGAATTTAGTAAATCCAGACATGCCTTTTTAATCATAGCCTAAAATCCACTATAGCTCTTAAAAAATGGATCATTAAAATCAAACATCAAATCAGATGCTACAACTACATGTAGAAAATAAAATTTTACTTCAAATACTTCAAATAAAATCCCAAATTTTGAATCTTTAAGTGGCCCCAAGACAATCCCAATTTTTATTCAATATCTAGTATTGAAAATAAAATATTGTATTATTTAAGGTGGTTTCCTTTGCAATATTTAAAGAAATAATCTTAAATGTGAAAAAACAAATTTCAAACTTAATTCATATTTTTTGTAGCCATACAAACTTGAGTTCTTTTAAATAAGGATCTCTCTTCAGCATTGCTGGGATGGATATCGAATTGTTTACAGGGTGGCTTTATAACGAAAGATGGCACAAAGTGAGCGGGGCAGGTGGCGTGAGGAGGGAGCTCCGCCCACCTGCTTGTCACAAAATAGCCACTTTAGTCCTTGGCCTTAGGACTGCAAGGAGTGATTAAGGTGGGACATTTAATTTCAAGGACACAGGTTTGTATAGAGCAAAATCAGAAATTTTTAAAGTAATTTCAGGAAAGCTGGATATGGCCATTAAAACTTTAATGAGGAGGTGGTAGTTACTCCCAAGAGGCAAGGAAGCCACACCTACCTGACAGGCCACTGAGCGCTCTCTTTGACCTTCAGGCTAGGACTTGTGGGGTGGTTGAGGAAAGACGTATTGTATAACTAAGAAGTATAACTTAAAGGACTCCGGTTTTTAGATTTATCAAAAATACAACTTTTTAAAATTGTGATTTGTTCCTACACAAATACAAACCCTTGTCCTCCCGTTCTCCTGCACCCTACCAATGAAAAAGACCTTCACACCAAGCTAACAACTATTCGACCAACCTCAAAGGATGAGAGCTGATACTCCCTCCAGAAGAGGGAATAGACGCTTCCTAAGGACATTCCTCCTGCATCATAGGAATGATAAAGGTAAGAACAATACTCAACCTTACTTGGCCTACAGATCCACCTCACCAAACTCCTAACAAATGGTCAGCGACTGAAATCTGTCAGTCCCTCACAAAGGAGAACAACACACACTAGAATTCTCAATGCACTTAACGAGAGGACTCCTACGCAATTACTGTACTACTGCCGCTACTTTCTTCTAAGTAGTGTCTGAAGAAAATTAAAGGAGGGGAAAGGAGTTGGTGGAGGAGCTAAATGAGAGAGTAAACACACTTTTTGACAACACTTCTTGCAAGCGACCACAAGTGGTTCAATGGTTCCAATTAATCAGAAACCGTAGCTCTTTCTCTCTCAGTTTCCCGATGCGAGTACAAGGAAAAGTTACCACTGAACACCAATCCCTGTTGTTGTTAATGGGCACCATAGTGAGTATAGGAATATGATGTCTGGTGTTCCTCAGGGTAGTGTTCTTGGCCCATTACTTTTCATAATATACAAACATGGAATGTGTTTGGCCTAGAATTCAAGCTTGTTACATATGCAGATAATGCTACTCTCTCTACATCAATTCCATCTCCTGAATGTAGATCTTTGGGTTGCTGAATCCCTTAATGGAGATCTAGCTAAAATTAGTGCATGGTGCAAATTATGGGACATGAAGTTGAATCCTAACTAAATTTAAAGTATGATTGTATATAGGTCAAGGACAGTGGCTCCATAGCATCCAGATCTCAGCATTGGTAAAGTTTCTTACACTCTGTATGACTCAAATGTTTAGGTGTGATTCTCGACACCAAATTTATTTCTGAGAAACACATTAGGCGTGTCTCTTCTTCAAACACTCATAAAATAGGCTTATTGAGAAAATCTTGAAAAATTTTCAGTCATCAATCTATTCTGAACAAGTTTTAATTATTTCATTCTACCTTGTTTCGAGTATTGTTCCCGTCTGGTCTTCAGTTGCTGATTCTTATCTTAATTTGTTGGACAAGAACTTTGGTATTGTAAAATTCTTATTCCTGATATAAATACTAATCTACGGCACCCTCGCTCAATTAGTTTATCAAGCATATTGCATACGATTTTTCATAATTCTGAACATCCTTTGCATTCAGATCTTCCCGGACAGTACCATCCTGTTCAAAACACAAGATATGCAGTCAATTCTTATAGTCATGCCTTTTCCATCATGAGGCTCAATAATACACAGCATTCTAAACGTTTCATTCCAGCTGTAATCAAGTTATGGAATGATCTTCCTAATCAGGTAGCTGAATTGGTTGAACTTCAAACGTTCAAACTTGTAGCAAATGTTTTATGTTGAAAAGGCTCTCATAAGTCTCTTTTGTAGTATATATAGGAGAGATCTGACTTGATATTATTACTGTTCTGTAAATATTTTATTTTCATCATTCAATACTTCTCATATAGATTACTTATTTCCTTTCCTTACTGGGCTATTTTCCCCTGTTGGAGCCATTGGGCTTATAGCATCCTGCTTTTCTAACTAGGATTGTAGCTTAACTAGTAATAATACATGTAATAATAATTCATCCATTGCTTGGCTATGAGATCACTCTCTCATCAAATCAAAATGCTCAGATCATAAAAAGAACAATGAGTAGTTTCTATTTCATCCTGGAAAGACTTCAAAGAGGCCATTCCAAGCTGCCCAGGCATAAACACTCGGGTGGAGGCTTGCGTTAACATCTGAGGAATGAAAAAACTTTTTTGGAAAGACTGAAGACTTGTATGTACTACAGATCCCTTGAAACATTAATAAAACATAAGAGCTTTCTCTTTGAAGGCCGAGTATGGACCAGCTTAATATGGCCTGCTAAGTACCGGTTCAACTAAGAGGAGTATGTGAATCATCCTGTTATAATTTGTGAAGAGCCAACAAGAAACGACCAGAGAAGGCCGCACAAGACTTCAAGCGCAAAAACACAGAATTTTTTTACCTATGTTGAAAACCCAAAGTCAGACCCTGGATGGTAGGTATGGAATGAAGTTGAATGGATGATGCAAAGCATGACACTCCATACTGACAGCGGCGGACATACCTCTGACGTTCCACTTACAAGAGGGTGTTCAAAAAATAGAAACCATTTGTCATAAAGGAATAGAAGAGATTTAAGAGTCGAGAAAGCATGAAAAGACGTCTGTGGCCAAAGACAAAAGTGTATACAGGTTTTCTGTGACAGGCAAGTTGGCAGGACTTCCCCCTTATACACCACTTGTTAACCAACTATTGTACCTTTTTAATGATTTAATGTCAGTTCCAGTCTTACTATTCTACTTCAGAATTCTCCTACTGCACTGTAATTGTTTCCTCTTGGTAAGGGTAGAAGAGACTCTTTAGCTATGGTAAGCAGCTTTCCTAGGAGAAGGACACTCCAAAATCAAACAATTGTTCTCTAGTGTTGGGTAGTGCCATAGCCTCTGCATCATGGTCTTCCACTGTCTTGGGTTAGAGTTCTCTTGCTTGAGGGTACACTTGGGCACACTATTCTATCTCATTTCTCTTCCATTTGTTTTGTTAAAGTTTTCATAGTTTATATAGGAAATATTTATTTAATGTCATTGTTAGAATATATTATTTTTCGTTGTTTCCTTTCCTCACTGGGCTATTTTCCTTGTCGGGGCCCCTGGCCTTATAGCATCTTTCTTTTCCAATTATGGTTGTTGCTTAGCAATTAATAATAATAATAATACTGAAGACATCCCTATTCTGAAAGATAAAAGGTTTGTCTATGCAAAGGAACAAAATTTGACTGCATAGGAATACTGTACCCTTATCAAGCTATTAACTCTTAAACCAACAACAACTCACAATAAATCATACAGTTGGCCGCAATAAAACCTTATTTAGTAAGTTAGGAATATAACTCTGAAAGCACACAGGAAAATGCAATCATAAGATATATTTAAAAACACCAAAACTATATAACAATAAAGGCAAACATATTTACTTGATTATATCCTAAAATTCTAAATACAGTAATGTACAGATAAAATTTTTAAAATATTAAACAAGGTCAGTACTGTATCACATACTTTTGAATAAAAATATTAGCATTGCAGTAACCAGTCACTCATGTTTGGTAAGGCAAGCAATGTATTTCAAATAACTATAATACAAGATACAGAAAATAACTTTTTAAGGACTTAAGTATAAAATGTCACATATTTTAACAGTATTGAGTATTTTTCCTAACTATACAAACCTCAATCCTATATTAGAAGTATGTCTTTATCAATTAGAAGTATGTCTTTATCAAAGAAAGAAAGACTGTTTAAACATTTAATGAGGTAGTAATAGATGTTGGCAGGTGAAGGTCAGGCCCTGCCTACTCACCAGGCAGAGCAACCATCACTTTGATCTTGGCATAGAACTTGTTGGGCAGTCGAGCCAGGCAGCGTAACTTGAAGAATTACAATTTGAGGTAGTAGGTTGGCCAGGGCACCAGACACCCTTTGAGATACTCCTGCTAGTGTTATTGGATCCTTTGACTGGCCAGACAGTACTACAATGGATCCTTCTCTCTGGTTACGGTTCATTTTCCCTTTGCCTACACATATACTGAATAGTCTGACTTATTGTTTTCACATTCTCCTCTGTCCTCATACACCTGACAACACCAAGATTACCAAACAATTCTTCTTTGCTAAAGGGGTTAACTCTTGTAATGTAAATGTTCAGTGGCTACTATCCTCTTGGTAAGGGTAGAAGAAACTCTTTAGCTATGGCAAGTAGCTCTTCTAGGATAAGGACACTCCAAAATCAAACTATTGTTCTCTAGTCTTGGGTAGTGCCATAGCCTCTTATACTGTACCATGGTCTTCCACTGTCTTAGGTTAGAGTTCTCTTGCTTGACAGTACACTTGGGCATGCTATTCTATCTTTTTTATCTTCCTCTTGTTTTTACGAAGTTTTTATGATAAATATATGATAGATCTAATTTAAAGTTGTTAATGATTTTAAGATATTTTATTTAGGTCGTTATTACTTCTCTTGTAGTTTATTTATTTCCTTATTTCCCTTCCTCACTGGGTTATTTTTCCCTGTTGGAGCCCTTGGGCTTATAGAATCATGCTTTTCCAACTAGGGTTGTATCTTAGCTAGTAATAATAATAATAATAGGAAAAATACAAATTACTTTTAGACTTTGTAATTTGTTCCTCCACTAATACAAATCATCGTACATTAATGACCAAATGGTTGGTTTACTAAGCTGGAAAAGGACAATTCAATTTGGTCCTGCAGAGGAGCAAAAGTACAGTAATGGCTCCTGTCAAGCTCCTAGCTACCCGAACATGAAATGTCTTGTGCGTTAGGCTTGGTCCCTACCAAGAGACTGGTAGGCCGTTATGGACTAACCTATATCCCTTAGAATATACCAGAATATATGGTCATATATTTACCCCCTTTCATTTTAATTGTACAGAATTAGTTTTTTTGAAAGTTTGATCCCTTCCAGTATAATTTTCAGGCATACATTCCTTCATCCTTCCTCTCATCTAGGAGGATGGGGTAGATATTTCAATACAAACTTAGCTGTAAAGAAAAGTTATTAGATTGTGCAACTTACATAAAACTAGCAGCCTGTCCAGCAAATAATTCCCCAACTGCTGCACCCAAAGAGTGAGGAAGAAAGAAGAGGGAAAAGGCCAGATATTCTTACCCCTTATTCCAGTCTTACGTTGCGACCGCTATCTTAAAAGCAATGATTCTTGTCCCGTGAGGGAGCTAGGGTTGCTTACACAACCTGTTGGGCAGGTACCACAGCTCTGAGGGTAATGGTATAAGGACCTGTGGGTATATTCCAAAAGATAGTGGGGAATGAAGGTTGTCTGGCGTATCCAGACTCCCGCCTTCAGAACTCGCACCATTGACTTGTTCTTACCGATGGTCAAGACAGAACTAATACCTCACACCCTTGGGGGCCCATTCGAAGTCTCTTTGGGGGCAAAATATGCATGACCAATGGTCTCACGTAGCCAAAAGGAAACTGTATTCTTGGACAATATTCTTGGAAAAATTCCACACCCTATCAGTGCTGAGCAAGAGTCTAGTGCTGCCACGTTAAGTGTCGAGTTATCTTCTGATAGATACAATTTCTTATAAGAGTCAAAAGTGGATTATATTAGAACTGTACACCGGCTCCAAAAGAGGCAAGGCAGTAAAGTTCAATCCAAGAGGATAGTCTTGTGCCAGGGGTGAAGGTATATGAACATTAAAAGTCATATATAGAATATCCAATACTTTACAGTATATAGGTAAACAAAAATAAATGAAAAATCATGTTATTGTTACCTGCATTAGGAGGAAATCCAAGAGAAGGCTTCAAGTCAATCTGTGATCACCATCTGCCATGATCCATATTACATACCCTTGTAATGCAGAGAATAACTGATGCCTTTGATAAAAATAGTTACGAGTCCCATAAGAGCACAGGATTATAGGGCCTAAAGAGAATGTGTCCAGGGACCTATGAGTACAACCTCTAAGGTAATGGTCCTTAAAAGTGTTTTGTCTCTTCCATACGCCAGCTTTGAGGACTTGTGCTACAGAGTGGTTTTAAAGGAATACCAAGGCTGCAGCAAGACCACGGATATCATGTGCTCTAGTGGGGGCCACTGGCAATGCTTCCCCATAGGATTTATAAGCTCTCATGATTGTTTCTCTTAATGGAAACCGTTTATTTTTTTTTATACGTTTTTTTGGAGCGACCTGTACTTACAAAGACATTGAAAATTTTAGGCTTCAGATACGTTGCTCTCTTTAAATATTTTTGAATTGCCCTCGCGGAACAGAATGAAATGTCATCCGGGTCATCAGTTACCTCTTTGAGGGACAAGATCTGTGATACAAATCTGATAATGTTTTCAACTGGACTTTAGGTTTTGGCCTCAAAATCGGGAACAAGTAATAGGGATAATTCTTCCAACCCTCTGGAATGTGACATAAGAAAAGATAGACATTCAAGTTCACTTACTCTCTTGGCTGAAGCTAGGGCAAAGAGGAAGAGAGTTTTTAGGTAAGGACTTGGTTTTATGCATAAGTTTGTAGGGGGTTTTCTTCAAAGACCTGAGAACCTTTGTCACATCCCAGGAAGGGGGTTCGAGTTCTCGCGGAGGACAATTCTGCTTGAAACTTCTGATGAGAGCTGAGAGTTCCCATGAAGAGGAGAGGTCAAGCCCTTCCAGTTTGAAAACCTGGCACGAAGAGGAGAGGTCAAGCCCTTCCAGTTTGAAAACCTGGCACGAAGAGGAGAGGTCAAGCCCTTCCAGTTTGAAAACCTGGCACGAAGAGGAGAGGTCAGGCCCTTCCAGTTTGAAAACCTGGCACAAAGCCAAGCAGTAACCTTCTACAGTACTGCAGTGACAAAGGGATTTCTCATTCCTCAAAAACACTAAAAAGTTGGCAATCAAGGGAATAGCAGCCTTGAATGGAGCAATATTCCCCCTACGATACCAATCACAGAGGAATTTCGACTTAGCTCGGTAGACTGCTGCGGACGACTTTCAGAGATATCCAGAAAGTTGTTTCGCAGTCGATCCCGAAAAGCCTTTATTTCGGAGGAGATGCTGAATAGTCTCCAGCCGTGAAGTGACAAGCAATATACTGCATCGTGGAACTTTCTTCTATATGGTTGACGTAGCAGATTTAACCATTCTGGAAGTTCTCTTATAACTTCCATGAGAAGTTCCAGCAGATCTGTATACCACTACGCTGTCTTATTAGAGCCCACATTTCCAATCCATATTTTACCACTGGTATAGATCTTGATTTTTAGCTTGATTGACATTTTCTTATCACATACCACTCCCGCATGCTCCTCCACTTGACCACTGTTTACATTTGCATAAAAGGAACTTGCAATGCATAATTGCGTGACCCAAACACAGCTGCAGGTCATATACATATACCCTAACCCAGATGAAAACAGGGAAAGAAAATTAAGGAAATATGACAAATCTATGGAAAAGAGCTTTTCAAAAGTAAACCTTGACAAGGATTAGCAAAAAAGGAAGCAAGAAAAAGCAGTCATATTCAATGAATTGTAATAAAAAACTAAAACAGAGCAAGGGTTATGGTGGCCGATGCGGTAACATCCCTGACTGATGAACGCTACACTAGAGTTTGAATCCCGCTCAAACTCATTAGCTTTTTAGGTTGCTGCAACCTCACCATCCTTGTGAGCTAAGAACAGGGGGTTTGAGGGCGCCTATAGGTCTACCTGCTGAGTCCTCAGCAGCCATTGTCAGGCACTCCTTGGTCCCAGCTTGGGGGGAGAGGGGGCTTGGGCACTGATCATATGGTATATATAGTCAGTCTCTACAGCTTTGTCCTCCTCGATAGGGCACTGTCATTTTCCCTTGCCTGTGCCATTCATGAGTAGCCTTTAAACCCTTAAGAGAACAAGGGGTAATTGAATGACCAGTATCTTCAAAATATCAAAAAGTAAGAGAGAAAAGTTGGGTGATTATTGGTTTTCTTGTATAAACTTTAGAATAATGTTTTTTTCTTTTTTGTAATTAGGAATCTGACAAAAAATATCAATATACTACAGTATTGTATATTCAAATGTGGTTGCCTAAAGGACTGTGCTGATGCATCAAACAAAATTAGAGATAATCTTATCTTAAAACAAATTCACTTTGCTCATGCCACAACAGTTTAAGAAATCACATTATTTAAAGATCTTGCTAGAATTCCTTTGCCGTATCATCTTGCAACCCGTACCATTTAGAAGCATAAGAGTAAAGAGTAATGAGCCAACTTTGTCCCAAAAAGAAAAGAATCACTTGCAAAGAGATTTCTATCCACTCACAAATAAGGAGACTCGAGTAAATATACAAAACATTCAAAGACCACAAAGTCATGTCAGATAGTCCTTTTGATAGAACTTACTCAATAAAGGCTATAAATTGGGCAGGATTAATAGAATGGCCAAGAATGCCTGGTGGTTTAAGAAATTACCTTTAACATTTAGCAATTAAAACACTACAAATTTTTAAAAAATTTGTATTTTCCTCGCTATACAAACCCAGGTCATTTACATGGTTACTCCTAGTCTCATTTTCTCAATGACCAGACAAAGAAAAAGGTATAATTGCATCACCAAACGGTTGCTGGGCAACCACACCGCATGGGGTGCTGGGCGCCTCCTCATGATGATCTTCACTCTCTCCTGGTCAAAAGACATGTAAGATGGTTGAAGTGGGATCTTTAATAAAGACTCAAGTTTGTATAAATACGAAAAATACAAATTATGAAATGATGTAAAATTTGTAGTTTATTCCTACCAGGATACAAACTTCCGAGTCATTTATAAGGGAGTCTTTCTTAGGTGGGGGGGGAAGTCTACATTAAGAGGGATGCCCCTCCTCTCTAGTAGATATGATTACTATTGAATAAGATCCGATGCGGTAAAGTCCATAACTGGTGAACACCAGACTGGAGTTCGAGTCCCGCTCAAACTCGTTACTTCCTTTGATCGCTGTGATCTCACCATCCTTGTGAACAAAGGATGGGGGGGGGGGGGGGGGGGTTTGAGGGAGTCTATAGGTCTATCTGCTGAGTCATCAGCAGTCATTGCCTGTCCCTCCTTGGTCCAAGATTGGGCAGAGAGAAGGGGCTTAGCTACTGATCATATGTATAAATGGTCAGTCTCTAGGCCATTGTCCTACTTGATAGGGCAATGTCACAGTCCATTGCCTCTGTCATTCATGAGCGGCCTTTTAACCTTTAAAAGATCAAAAGTGGATAAAATTTGAACCGCATAGATAATATGATTTACTGCCATGGGTGAAGTTATAAGAACAAGTCTCCCTAAAGAATACAGTATCCCCAATACAATATATCATCAATAATACTGAAACATGAGGAATTCTTAATTGAATTAGGGTGCAATCCAAGTGAAGCTTCAAGTCCAACCATGATCAACATCTGCCTTGATACCCATTGCATACCCTTACAAAACAGAGAATAATTGATACCTTTGATGAAAAAGTTACACGCCCTGTAAGAGCATACAATTAGATTATTTTTTGTGCTGGAATAATAGGGCCTAAAGAGAAAGAGTCCAAAGACCTGTACGTACAGTCTCAAAGATAATGGTCCCATTACATACCCTTACCCTTATAAAACCGAATAATTAATACCTATGAAGAAAAAGTTACACGGAGCGTACAATTAGATTATTTGTTGTGCTGGAATAATAGGGCCTAGAGAGAAAGAGTTCAAAGATCTGTACATACAGTCTCAAAGATAATGGTCCGTAAAAGTGTTTGCCTCTTCCACACACCAGCTTTGAGGACTTGTGCTACAGAGTGGTTTTTGTTTCTCTCAACCAAATTGAAATTGATTTTGGAGCAACTAGTGTTTAGATATTTACGAAATGCTCTCACAGGATGGAGTAACATGTCATCAAGGTCATCAGTTGCCTTTTTGAGACAAGATCACGAGAGGGTCAAATTTGATATCGTCTTCAACCACCTTATGGAATGCGACGCAAGATGAAATAGACCATGCAACTCTCTTACTTCCTTGGCTGAAGCTAAGGCAAGGAGGAAGAGGGTCTTTAAGGTAAGGTTCCTGTCTTAGGCTTTATGCATGGCTTAGTAAGGGACTTTCTTTAAGGCCCTGACAACCTTAGTCACATCCCAGGAAGGGAGTTTGAGTCCTCGAGGAGGACACAACTGCTCAAAAACTCCAAATGAGAGCTGAGAATGCCCATGAACAGAAGAAGTCAAGCCCTTTCAGTTTGAAGACCTAGCTCAAGGCTGAACGGTAGCCTTTTACAGCAATGACAAAGGGATTTTTTGTTCCTCATGAGCACCAAAAAGTTTCCAGTCAGGGAAATAATAGCCTTAAGTGAAGCAATATTCCCCCAACAACATCAATCACAGAAGATTTTCCACCTGGCTTGGTAGACTGCTACAGACAACTCTCAGATATCTGTTAAGTTGTTTCGTAATTAGTCTCGAAAAGCCTTTCTTTCGGAGATGCTGCATAGTTTTCAGCCATGAAGTGACAGGCAAAACATCGTGTCTTGGAACTTTCTGTGTGGTTGTCGTAGCAAGTTTGACCATTCTCTTGGAACTTCCATGAGAAGTTCCAGCAGGTCTGAATACCACTTCACTGTTGGCCACTTTGGAGCTACTAGCATTGCTCTGACTCCCTGGAATGTTCGGACTCTGTTCAATGTCTGACAAATCACACAAAACAGTGGAAAGGCGTAAAAGTCTAGTCCATCCCATGGGTATTGCAAATCATCTTCTATTACTGCAGTTTGGTCTGGGACTGGTTACCAACACAGTATACTGGGAGTTTGTTATTCAGCTAATTGGCAAACATATCCAGAAAAGGGGAACCCCACAAAATCAAAAGTTTCTTTGCCACTAGAGGAAATAAGGACCATTCTGAACCAACTGTTGTCCCTGGTCGACTCAGATGGTCGGGAATGACATTTCTTGTCCCCAGGATGAACCTTGCAGAGAGGGAGATTGCCTGAGTCTTAGCCCATCTGAGTATCTCAACTGCTAGTTGGCATAGCAGGAGAGAGGCTGCACCTCCTTGTTTGGAGATATAGGTCACTACCATGGAATTTTCAATAATCAGCAATAAAGTGATCTTTCAGAGATTCTCAGAAGTGGAGTAACCCTAGTTGCGCTGCTTTCATCTCCAGAAAGTCAATGCGAAAGGCCTTGTCATCTTCTGACCATAGGCCTGAGATTTGCTCCCTTCCTAGATGAGCACCCCTACCTTGGCGACAAGCATCCGAGAACATAAGGAATTGTGGGGAGGAGTCTGAAGGGGGGTTCTCACTAATTAAAGAGGATTTTGTCACACTCGACTTCTTCGTACTGGTAGGCTTAAAAGGAGACAAAGACACTTGTTTAGAATAAGTCTTGTGATGTGGACAACGCCAAAGCGGTCCAACCACCCTTGTTATAAAGGGATGACATGTCTTGTATCACGTACTGGGAACTCTTTAGAGGAGATCGATACAGAGGATCCCTGGGTGTACGAGGCAAGCCTTTTCGTGGGATTGATTGATTTAAAGTTTTCAAAACGAGGTGGAGACTGGTAATAAGTCTTTCAACAAGGCTGCTTCAGTACGAGGGGAAATGGCAGGCTCAACTCATAAGATTTCGCGATCGGTAGTGCAGAGAGACTTTCAATGCTCGGATTGGAGATACTTACATAAGCAGAAAGATCTTCTCTGGCTAATTACACATGTTAGGTTCTCCACTCAACACACTTGGAGGCGAGGGAGATCTAATCATAACTGAGTAATCAGGGACTAAGGGTACCGAGATTGGATCTGGCTCTGGGAGAGCAGAGGCCATAGCCAAAGGATCCACTACAAGTACTGGCTCAAGTTCTTACTGTACATTATTAACAGCGAGTGATATAACATTAACAAGATTATAGTGGCCGTCACCATCCGTGACTGGAGCCTCAGTGGGTTCCTGACACAAAGGACCTGGTTGGGGGATAACTTTCACATCAGAAACGAACTTTCGTTTCTTGTCACTGCTGGCAGAAGACGAAGAAGGAGAGCAATCTCCATTAGTTAGTTTCTTGCAACGAGAACGATATCTCTCCTACTGGGAGGATGGTCACTCCCTACAGTACTGTACTCACATGATAATTCCACTGAATATTTCTTACCACGGCAAGGGGGACAAACAGAGTGCAGATCAATCTTTACCCAACTCATGAAGGTGCCACAGGGCTATCCATCATGGCCGGGGCACGAACGCATAATATTTGGCTTGCTAGCCATGACAAACTCACTCGCAACTCACCGATAAATAGAAATGCAAGCGACTGTGAATAATAGTCACGCAAGAAAGAAGCACTAAACACCATAAGGGTATGTGGGGACGAATGTGGATGTCTAATCGTAAAAAGGAAGCGAGTATACGTCCTCGTAACTTCACGACCAAGAGTGCGGCGAAGAGCGTCCTGAGGAGGCGCCCTGTGCTCCATGCACTGTGGTTGCTTAGCAACTGTAGTATGATGCAATAAAACCCTTTTTCTTTGATTATCTGGTTGTAGAGAAAATGAGAATAGGAGAAACCACATAAATGACCCGGAAGTTTGTATCCACGTTTGAATAAATGGCCAATTTGTATAAACTCAATAAGCAATGCAAAATACCTGGAGGTGCTTCACATTCGTCTGAAACAATTACATACAAAATAAAGTATGCTCAAATATTATATACAGTACATCATGTTTGTACATAGGGTACCATATCAGACATTTAGAACAGGTAATCTGGAAACTGATAAACAAAATACTCATAATTACTTAGCCTTGTACTACAATATGCAGAAGTAGCACCTTACATGTCATAATTATGCTAAGGTTTTGTAAACAATAACATCCATCACATACATTTTATGCTTTACCCAATTCATTTCTTTCATTATTCTATACAGTACTTGGGTGTAAAAGTAAAAAGTTAAATGAATCAAGAGAATCGTACATTTGAACACATTTCACTAATATTTACATCATAGGCACCACACATTTCTAAATCTTTAATATCTTTTCAAACACTGCAAAACGTTTAAAACTCATTGCCAGAATCTAACTCTGTTCAGTAAACCGAAAATCTCTTATATACATATGCGAGTACTGTGCATTTATCACTTTCACATTCATACGTCATGTTAAATAAAGTACGAAGCTCAAGAGTGCAAAAAGTTCTACTGTTCTTACTTCATTTACTAATGCAGTACAGACGACATTACTGAAAATATAAAGCTTGCTTGATAGAAGTAAAGCAAAGCAAGAGTTTTATAAACTTTGAGAAATCACAGAGCGACAGAGCAGCGTAATATTAAAAATGCACAGAAATCGGCCTGAAATACAGAAAAAAAGTCTTTGGGAAACAATAATAATAATAAGACAATACCAAAAAATTAAACATACTATAACAAGAATGCAAATAAAATATGATTAGAGAGATTAGGAATGATAGGTAACCAATCCCATGTGGTCTTTTTGTAAACCTATACTGTACTTTCAGCGATAAGACAGACTTTGCTCCAGGTAAAAAGATCCGTCACAAGGCTTGCAGAAGAATATAAGCCCCCAGACCGTAAGATGGGAGAGAGAGAGACATTCTTGAGCTCAAGAAAGACAGCTCAAGTTCTTTTTTTGTAACTTAGAAATGCAGAAATCAGGGCTAATGAGGAACTGAAACAAAACGCATGCGTGCTGGCATGCACGATAACTCACACAGGCTACCTGAATCTCCTCCAGCCATCACAGCTGTCATGTCGGTGTTTTCTTACCACCACCAAACCTGAAAAATACAAAGATCTGTTAACTAAAAGAACCATATACAAGATAAACTCTATACAGTAGCTGTACTAAACATGTTACAAATACTACAGGCAAAAGGCTAGCACTATGTATTGTACTGTACTTAATTAGAAATGACAAATTTGGAAATAATTTGTATTTTTCCAAACCATAAAAACTGAAGCTCTTTACAATGGAGATATATTTTGGAGACAGATGAAACTAGTCAAGACTTTTAGCGAGGCGGATCCAGGTCCATCAGTATAATCCGATAGTTGTCCCTATACAATACCTTCCTTGGAGATCTCAAACCTTTGCCAATTCTAGGATGAACAGAGTACCCCGGAGAGGGGAATATCAGCTCTCTGACCCCTCCTCTTTTTAGACTTGACTAGAATAATTAGTTCCTCCCAAGCAGGGTCGTGGCCTATGTCAAAGGCCTTGGCACATAGATACTGCTTGTATCTAGAAGACGTCTACCCAGGAAAGGCCGTGTTACTGTACTACCTCATGAAGAGGATGTATCTGGCCACTGCATCTAGGGTCGTCAGATGGAAGGGAACTCCTCTCCAAGGAACCCTAAACTTCTAAGGGAATCACTGTAGTCTGTGAAGCTGGAGCTGTTGTGAGAGCTTGACCCAGTCCTGAAATCGCCTACTTGACTACCTGAACCAAACCCTTAGACCAGGACTTTCCACACTCATAGGAGACCGCCTTTGAAGGAAAACTAACCTTTTTTCTTGGTAGAGGAGAGTGCACGTCAAGCGAGCACCGAGTAGGCATGTTCTGATGACGAGAAGATCACACATATAGCGAGCTCTGTATGAGAGCACGAAGGTTAGGCACGCACTGGCGAGAGAACAGGTAGCAGGAGGAGACCAAGCGGGCAGATAATTTTGATGTCTGTGGGATTACTCATCCTGAGGGCAGCTTGCTAGCACACTATCAAAGTCTCGTCAAGGATGGGAGCCTCGCCATAGAGAGGTTGGCGCGTAGAAGAGGGAGCGCGCCGACCTACCTGCACTTGCCTGCGAGACGACAAGTCTAGAGTTGGCGTGTGAGAAGTTTGGCACGTAGCTGGGAGCACGCGCTGAACTCCTTCTAGAGATGGCGAGTGAGGAATTTAACTCTCAACTGGCTAGACACACAGAAATTTGTTATGCGGGGAGGAACGCCCTCTCACATCACTACTTGGGAAGGTGCGCAACAGCATACAAGACTATCGTCAAAGAGAGCCTCAGCTAGAGCACTCTGTAGGAAATCCGAAAAACTCTTCCTTTTCCCTAAAAGAGAGAAATACCTACCTCCTGATCTTTTGCACATAAGGCTGTATTAGTGTTTTGAGGAGGAGAGGGTTGTTAACAGACAGGCAAGCCAGCAGGTTCTACCCTGTAAGAGGAAGAAGACCTAGGCCCAAGGGTGAAACTTGGCCTTTCAAAGCGACGAGTACTTTGATTTGTCTGAAGGACACGACAGCTGTGGGTGGGAGCTGTAAACAGTCATCTAGTTCCTAAAAGCTAAGCTCCAAACAGCTGGAACGTGGTACTGACGAATCAAGTACCCGTTTCCAGAAGCCTATAGGAGGAGACAACTAAGGTGAATGTTCTCTCTCCCACGGGCAGAAAGTCTGATCGACACGTGTTATCAAAGTGGGAGGATCATTACGCTAATGGGAAGACAGTCTCACAACAGCCAGTGAAGGGAGCCCATCCTGCAAACAGGAGAGTTGCCCAACACCAGGAGGTATTCCTCCACTGGTATCATTCGACGGAAGATTCCGAAGAATATCTGTCAAGAGCTGGTGTCTGTTCGCTGAAGCAGAACACAAGAGAGTGGGCACTGAGGGCCCTCCAGCCAGAGACACAGGAGACTCCTTTGGTACCAGACTGCCAGATTATCAGGAAGAAGGATCCCTTGGTTGAGGTGGCTATGCTGTCACCCAGTGTCCCTCACCGAAAGATCACAAGAAGCCGTTTCTAACAAGCTGACACACTGTGTCAGCGAAAAGACTCCCCGCTTTGGACGAAGTCTGCGCTGCTTTTCTAGGGAAAGCAACAGAAACTTCCGATCAGCAAGGTTGCCCAAGCGTCTAGACACTTCTGCTCATACCCGAGCGGTCTCCAGAAAAGATTGATTGGGCAGAGACGGAGTGACAGGACTGAGCCGTCAGAAAAAGTCGGTGAGGTTACCTCGACTTCAAGGAAGACCCTGAAGGTGAAGAATCCCTCTTTACCTTCTTCTTCCAGTGCCTGTTATATCACTGCCACGGGGAGGGAGGCCACTCCCTATACACAATACAGGGAAACCCCTATGTACAAGTGTGTCCCCTGCATGCAGGAAAAAGTGCATGAGGATCTGTCTCCAACACAGACATGAAGGTGCTGCAACAGTGCCCTTCCTTGCCTGGACAAATCAGTATTCTTATACTAGGAATGCAAATGTTCTTTCATACAAGATAAAGGAAAAGATTTTAATTTCAAGGCCAGTTGTCTTTACAAGTTATTAAACCAAGTAAAGCGGAGGAGAATGACAACATCTACTCTCTTATGAGCCAAAATAACAAGCAGCTTGTTATGGCTATTGCGTGGGTGAGCGGGATAGTTGGTCCTAACCTCTGCTAGTCCTGCTGTTGCTGAAATATGTTATTTTTATTAGTAAAATAAATTTTTGAATATACTTACCCGATAATCATGTAGCTGTCAACTCCGTTGCCCGACAGAATTCTATGGAGGGATACGCCAGCTATCACAATACTAGAAGGGGGTGTACTTACCAGCGCCACCTGTGGCCAGGTACTATAGTACTTCTTGTTGACACCTCCTCAATTTTTCCTCGGTCCACTGGTTCTCTATGGGGAGGAAGGGAGGGTCAATTAAATCATGATTATCGGGTAAGTATATTCAAAAATTTATTTTACTAATAAAAATAACATTTTTCAATATTAAACTTACCCGATAATCATGTAGCTGATTCACACCCAGGGGGGTGGGTGAAAACCAGTGTACAAGATTAAAGGATAGCTAAGTATCCCATATTTCATATAACAGTTATCTCAAATAACAATGAAATAATAAGTACCTGGTAAGGAAGTCGAATTGAACCGTTACTCTGCCTCTTTTTTAAGTTCGTCTTCCTTACTGAGCGCAGCGTTCCTCTTGGAGGCTGAATCAACTCAAAGGTGCTAAAGTATATAGGGCTGCAACCCCTACTAAAGGACCTCTACACAACCTCTAACCCAGGCGCTTCTCAAGAATGAATTGACCACCCGCCAAATCAAAAGGATGCGGAAGGCTTCTTAGCCTACCGTAACAACCATAAAAACAACAATAAAAGCATTCAAGAGAAAGGTTAAAAAAGGTTATGGGATTAAGGGAATGTAGTGGCTGAGCCCTCACCTACTACTGCACTCGCTGCTACGAATGGTCCCAGGGTGTAGCAGTTCTCGTAAAGAGACTGGACATCTTTAAGATAAAATGATGCAAACACTGACTTGCTCCTCCAATAGGTTGCATCCATTATGCTCTGCAGAGAACGGTTTTTATTAAAGGCCATCGAAGTAGCTACGGCTCTTACTTCGTGGGTCCTTACCTTCAGCAACGCAAGGTCTTCCTCCTTTAAGTGAGAATGGGCTTCTCTAATCAGAAGCCTTATATAATACGAAACCCCGTTCTTGGACATGGGCCTCGAAGGTTTCTTGATGGCACACCATAAGGCTTCTGACTGTCCTCGAATAGGTTTAGACCTATTAAGATAATACTTGAGAGCTCTGACAGGGCAAAGAACTCTCTCTAGTTCGTTACCTACCATGTTGGAGAGGCTAGGTATTTCAAACGATCTAGGCCAAGGACGTGAAGGAAGTTCGTTCTTAGCTAAGAATCCGAGCTGAAAAGAACATGTTGCAGATTCGGTCGTGAAACCAATGTTCTTGCTGAAGGCATGAACCTCACTGACTCTCTTAGCTGTTGCAAGGCAGACGAGAAAAAGAGTCTTGAGGGTAAGGTCCTTGAAGGAAGCTGACTGGAGAGGTTCGAACCTAGGTGACATAAGGAACCTTAAGACTACGTCTAGGTTCCAGCCTGGAGTGGATAGACGACGCTCTTTAGAAGTCTCAAAAGACTTAAGGATGTCTTGAAGGTCCTTGTTGGAAGAAAGGTCCAAACCTCTGTGGCGGAGAACTGAAGCCAACATACTCCTGTACCCTTTAAACGTAGGGGCTGAAAGGGATCTCTCATTCCTAAGATGTAATAGGAAGTCAGCTATTTGGGTCACAGAGGTATTGGTAGAGGATACTGCATTGGCTCTACACCAGCTCCGGAAGATTTCCCACTTAGATTGGTAGACTCTACGAGTGGAAACCCTTCTTGCTCTGGCAATCGCGCTGGCTGCCTCCTTCGAAAAGCCTCTAGCTCTAGCGAATCTTTCGACAGTCTGAAGGCAGTCAGCCGAAGAGCGTGGAGGTTTGGGTGCAACCTGTCTACGTGAGGTTGACGTAGAAGGTCCACTCTTAGAGGTAGAGTCCTGGGGACGTCGACTAGCCATTGAAGTACCTCTGTGAACCATTCTCTTGCAGGCCAAAGGGGAGCAACCAGCGTCAGCCGTGTCCCTTCGTGCGAGATGAACTTCTGAAGGACTTTGTTTATTATCTTGAACGGTGGAAATGCGTAAAGGTCGAGATGGGACCAGTTCAGCAGAAAAGCATCCACATGAACTGCTGCAGGGTCTGGAACTGGGGAACAGTACAGCGGAAGTCTCTTGGTCATGGAGGTGGCAAACAGATCTATGGTAGGTTGACCCCACAAGGTCCAAAGTCTGTTGCACACACTCTTGTGGAGGGTCCATTCCGTGGGAATGACCTGATTCCTTCTGCTTAGGCGATCTGCTGAGACGTTCATGTTGCCCTGAATGAACCTCGTGACTAAAGTGAGGTTTTGACTTCTTGACCAAATGAGGAGGTCCCTTGCGATCTCGTATAGGCTCCTCGAATGGGTCCCTCCTTGCTTGGAGATGTAAGCCAAGGCTGTGGTGTTGTCTGAGTTCACCTCCACCACCTTGCCTAGCAGGAGGGACTTGAAGTTCAGCAGGGCTAAATGAACTGCTAGTAGCTCCTTGCAGTTGATGTGGAGCGTTCCCTGTTCCTCGTTCCACGTTCCCGAGCATTCCCGTCCGTTCAAGGTCGCACCCCAGCCCGAGTCCGATGCATCTGAGAAGAGATGAAGATTGGGGGTCTGAATAGCCAACGATAGGCCCTCCCTGAGAAGGAGATTGGTCTTCCACCACAAGAGAGTGGTCTTCATCTCTTTGGTGACTGGGATAGAGACTGCTTCGAGAGTCAAACCCTTGTCCCAATGAGCTGCAAGATGGAATTGAAGAGGGCGGAGGTGGAGTCTCCCTAGCTCGACGAACAGGGCCAGCGATGAAAGGGTCCCTGTGAGACTCATCCACTGTCTCACCGAGCAACTGCTCCTCTTCAGCATGCTCATGATGCAATCTAGGGCTTGGCTTATCCTGGGGGCCGATGGAAAAGCCCGAAAATCCTGACTCCGAATCTCCATTCCCAGGTACACAATGGATTGGGAGGGAATGAGCTGAGACTTTTCTATGTTGACTAACAGACCCAGTTCTCTGATTAAGTCCAAAGTCCAGTTGAGACTCTCCAGACAGCGACGACTCGTGGAGGCTCTCAACAGCCAGTCGTCTAAGTAAAGGGAGGCTCTGATGTCCGATAAGTGGAGGAATTTTGCTATATTCCTCATCAGATGCGTAAATACCATAGGAGCTGTGCTTAGGCCAAAACACAGGGCTTGGAATTGGTAGACAACCTTTCCAAAAACGAATCTCAGGAAAGGTTGGGAGTCTGGATGAATAGGAACGTGAAAGTAGGCATCTTTCAGGTCCAACGAGACCATCCAGTCCTCCTGCCTGACCGCTGCTAGGACCGACTTCGTCGTCTCCATCGTGAACGTCTGCTTGGTGACATACGCATTGAGCGCGCTGACGTCCAGCACCGGTCTCCAACCTCCTGTCTTCTTGGCCACCAGAAAGAGACGGTTGTAGAAGCCCGGGGATTGATGGTCCCAGACTAAAACCACTGCCTTCTTCTGTACAAGGAGCGACACCTCCTGGTGCAACGCTAGCCTCTTGTCCTCTTCTTTGTAGTTGGGAGAGAGGTTGATGGGAGATGTGGTCAGAGGGGGTTTGCAGCAGAATGGTATCCTGTAACCCTCCCTCAGCCAACTGACAGACTGGGCGTCTGCACCTCTCTTTTCCCAGGCTTGCCAGAAGATCTTGAGTCTGGCTCCTACTGCTGTCTGGAGATGCGGAGAGTCAGTTTTTTCCTTTAGAAGCCTTGGAACTTTTCCTAGACTTGCTCCTGGAAGAGTCTGGACGGGAGCTTCCTCGGCTGGGGGCTCTACCACGAAAGGGCGGTATGAACCTCGTAGCAGGAGTATCAGCCACTGGGGTGCGATAAGTCCTGGGGACTGAGGTAGCAACCTTAGTCTTACGAGCCGATGAGGCCACAAGATCATGTGTGTCCTTTTGTATCAGGGCAGCAGACAAGTCCTTAACAAGCTCTTCGGGGAAGAGGAACTTCGAGAGCGGAGCGAAAAGGAGTTGAGACCTTTGACAAGGTGTGATGCTGGAGGAAAGGAAGGTACATAGCTGTTCCCTTTTCTTAAGAACCCCTGACACAAACATCGAAGCAAGCTCGCCAGATCCATCTCTAATGGCCTTATCCATGCAGGACATTAATAGCATGGCAGAATCCTTGTCCGCAGGGGAGGTCTTCTTGCTGAGGGCCCCCAGGCACCAGTCTAGGAAGTTGAACATCTCAAATGCTCTAAAAACACCCTTCAGGAAGTGATCAAGGTCTGAGAAGGTCCAGCAAACCTTAGAGCGCCTCATTGCTGTTCTACGAGGCGAGTCTACCAGACTTGAGAAGTCAGCCTGGGCAGAGGCAGGTACTCCCAAGCCTGGTTCCTCTCCTGTGGCATACCAAACGCCCGCTTTAGAAGTGAGCTTAGTCGGAGGAAACATGAACGAAGTCTTTCCAAGGTGTTGCTTAGTCTGCAACCACTCCCCTAAGATCCTTAACGCTCTCTTAGAGGACCTTGCTAGGACTAGCTTAGTATAAGTAGACTTAGCTGGCTGCATGCCCAGCGAAAACTCAGATGGCGGAGAGCGGGGGATAGCAGAGACAAAGTGGTCTGGGTATACCTCCCTAAACAGAGCCAAGACCTTACGAAAGTCAATAGAAGGTGGAGAAGACTTGGATTCATCCACGTCTGATGAGGGATCCAGGTGTGCCGCCTCATCATCAGACGCCTCATCACCAGAGTGTAGCGAAGAGATCGGTAAGGTATGCTGAACAGCAGAGTCAGCACGAGCTGGAACAACAATATTTGCGGTTTCCTCTTCAAGACTCTGTTGAGGGAACACCTGAGGCTCAGACTGCAAAGGCTGATCAAAAGAAGTAGCAGAAGGTAGGCGCATGGGTGGAGGAGGCTGACTCCTAGCAAGAGTGTCTGAACTCAAGGGTTGCGCTTGCTGAGTGGTTGGCGGATGCGCAGTAGCAAGTTCCTGAGGAACGAGTTGAGGTTCCTGAGGTGTGAGCTGTGAGCGATGAGGTAGTGGCTGCGCAGAACACAGTAATTGTCTCGCGAGTTGAGGTTCCTGAGGCGCAAGGCTAAGGTGTTGTGCTTGCCTTGAGGAGGGTTGAGTTCGCTGCAGCGAGAGCTGAGGAGACTGACTCATGGATGGGAGAGGTTGTTGTACCTCAAGAGAGTGTTGCCTCACTGGTGGAACTGCAAGTGGAAGCGGAGGAAGTAAGGTATAAGCTTCCTGTTCCCATTGCTGAGGTTGCCTTAAGGAAGGCGGAGGGAGCTGCACACCACTGGAAACAGTAAACTCAGAACGTGGTAAGGTATCCAGAGGAGCCTCAACATCGTACGCCTGGCAGGCAGTACTGCGGTCAGGCGGAGCGATCGCAGGAGGAGGTGTAACCTTCTCAGCCTGACACTCACGCATCAAGACCGCAAGTTGTGACTGCATGGACTGCAGTAGAGTCAACTTGGGGTCGGCAGACACTAAGGTCTGCTGAGGTAAAGCCTTAACAGCAGAGATCTGTTGTGGCAGAACCTTACTCCTCTTAGGCGGAGTGCATTCAACTGATGACTGCGGCGAGTCAGAGCTGATCCAATGACTGCAGCCCGGTTGAGTTCTTGAGGTCTGGACTCTGCGTTTGAGTGGTCTTGAGACCTGAGTCCAGCGTTTCTTCCCTGACAATTGATCAGCAGACGAGTAAAAGACGGGCTCAATCGTCTGCAGGTGGGAGTGACGGTCTCTGGAAGACACGCCCGCAACCACCGAGGATACTTCTGTGCGCCGATCAAGGCCTGCCGAACCCTTTTGCCCTTCGACATTGCTTCTCCCCTGGGCTTGGGAGCTTGCAAGAGGTCCCGGACTGGGAGGACGACTGGCACGCACAGAAGTATCCTCACGCACCACACTGACACTGACACTAGCACTTGGCACTGCACTGACACTAGCACTCGTCACAGCACTGGCACTAATTCCACCCACTGCACTCTTGACCTTAAGTTCCTTGACTTCGGCCATAAGAGACTTATGATCACTAACCACTGACTCTACTTTGTCACCTAAGGCCTGAATGGCACGCAAAACAACAGACATATCAGGCTGAGGGCAAATAGTAGGTTCGGGGGTAGCCACTACAGGGGTAGGAAAAGGTAGGGGATCATGAGGTGAGGAAAAAAGTGAAGAGTGAGAAGAACTCCTCCTAACTCTCTCTCTCTCTAACTTGGTTGAATACTTAAGAAGACGGACAAAATCAAGTTCCGAAAGTCCGGCGCATTCCTCACATCGATCTTCTAACTGACAGGGTCTTTCCCTACAGTCAGAACAAGCGGTGTGAGGATCTACCGAGGCCTTCGGAATACGCCTATTACAAGACCTACATCGTCTATGGGTGGGGGCTTGTGAAATGTCAGACATCTTGAATCAAAAGAGTTAGCCAAGTGGGGTTTCAAAATCAAGCAAAAGATCGTTAACCGTTTAATCAGGACTAAATAATAGCTATCTAAGCTAATATAGAAGTTTTCCAGTAAAGCGACAGCCGAAATCTGAGAGAATACTTCACCAAAAGCCGTGAAAATACTCGAAGATCATAAGCGTATCCCAGAACGTCTTGCCGGAAGCACGACAGAGGAAAAATTGAGGAGGTGTCAACAAGAAGTACTATAGTACCTGGCCACAGGTGGCGCTGGTAAGTACACCCCCTTCTAGTATTGTGATAGCTGGCGTATCCCTCCATAGAATTCTGTCGGGCAACGGAGTTGACAGCTACATGATTATCGGGTAAGTTTAATATTGAAAAATATCTCCACAGTAAAGAGCTGAAAGGTTTGCATTTGGTGCCGGAAAACATTTTAGGCAAATACACCCCCTCTTGTATAAAAGCACCATTCATCACAGGGTATGTTTATAAATGTTAGTACTGTAGTACATTTCATTATAGACTCATCAAGAACTCCAGGGGTACTATACTATAAAAACATTTGCTACAATATTTATGACTATTTTTTTTTTTTAATTTATGAAGGAGCCCATTAATACTGAATACTAAATGAACTCACAATTGGTACTTTAAATCTCTTCATACTTCTTAGTTAAGTTCTTACAAATACTGTAATATGTAAACCTGAAGTAACATTGTTTGTTGTAAGCTTAAACTCGCTTGTGCATTGAATCTACTTGGTAGACGTTGCAGTTTGCATGCCATGACTAGACCTAACACTTAATCTTTTAAAGGAGATGGACTTGCATGCCATGGATGTTATATTATGAACCAGAAGCATAATTACAAAATACTTGTATAATGTTGCATGTGTAGATATGGGGCCCCCAACACAGCCAATACCTAGATTTATTTTGCTTTAACTTTGGATGATGCAGAAAATTTCTTTTTGGCTTTTCATATGTTTAAATTATGTTACATTATTTGAAGGGGAAAGACGCAGTGTTGCCACAATATCCTCTTTGTTTAACAATTATAATACTAGTACCTTGATGCCTCTACAGATGTGTGTGTGATTGTATAAAATAATCATATAGGTAGTAGGTTGGCTAAGCCACCAGCTACCCATTGAGATACTACTGTTAGAGTGTTATTGGGTCCTCTGACTGGCCAGACAGTACTACATTGGATCTCTCTCTCTCCAGTTACGGCTCATTTCATCTTTGCCAACAGACACAGAATAGTCTGGCCTATTCTTTACACATTCTCCTCTTTCCTCATAAACTTGACAATACTGAAATTACCAAACAATTCTTCTTCACCTAGGGGGTTAACTACTGCACTATTTGTTCAGTGGCTACTTTCCTCTTGGTAAGGGGAGACACTCTAGTTGTGGTAAGTAGCTTTTCTTGAAGGACACTCCAAAATCAAACCATTGTTCTCTAGTCCTGGATAGTGCCATTGCCTCTGTAACATGATCTTCCACTGTCTTGGGGTAGAGTTCTCTTACTTGAGGGTACACACACTCATTTCTCTTCCTTTTGTTTTGTTAAAGTTTATATAGGAAATATTTATTTTAATGTTACGGTTCTTAAAATATCTTACTTTTTCTTGTTCCCTTTCTTCACTGAGCTCTTTTCCCTGTTAGGGCCCCTGGGATTATAGCTTCATGCTTTTCCAACTAGGGTTGTAGCTTAGCAAGTAATAATAATAATAATAGCACACAAAAACAATTCCTATTCATATCATAAATCCCTTTCTTTAACGAGATATGTTTGCTTGCTTCTTATAATTCTCTTTTCACAGGCATCTAAGATTTATCATAATTATTTTCATACAGTAATATATCTTCATTACAAAGAAATACATTCAGGTTTCTCAAGCTTCAAAGTACTGCACAGTTAACACCCTGTTTCCTTATTTCCTTTCCTCACTGGGCTCTCTTCCCTGTTGGAGGAACTGGGCTTATAGGATCCTGCTTTTCCAAATAGGGCTGTTGCTAAGCTTGTAATAATTATACAAATGGTATGTGTGAATTTATTTACTGCAGCCTTATCTTGCACTTAAAAGATCTAAACCTCTCAACATCTGCTGCTAGAATTTTTTCAACTGTTCTATGGGGAGAATTTTTGGATTTTAATCATACATATACAGTAATCTACCATTTACTTCAATGAGAAAAACAACTTTATATTTGGATTTTGACCACACATATACAATAATGTATTATTTAGTTCAATGAGAAAAACAATTTTATATTTAAGTAAGTTCTGGTTATAAAGTTTACCTCAAGCTTACCTTTGAGTTGGAGTAAATAATTGCTTTTTTTTTTTTTTTTTGTGAACTTTGTCTACCTTAAGTTTTCTGTGATTAGGTAAATAAATTTTATTAAAGTTACTACAATGAGTATATCTTCACACTCAAAGATATAAACACCACATCCTCTAAACAGACTTTAGTTACACTTACTTTTTTGTCCTGTAAATCCCTTTCAAAAACACCACTTTTTTTATGCAGCAATTTGTTCAATTTCCTTCTCCTTTATCTGTATTCCTTCCACACCTGTCGGTGAATTACCAAGGCCACTTCAAATCATGAAAGTTCTAAACTAAAGGAAGGTCGATATTAACAAGTTTTTTCTATTCCACGTGCACCTCTAAATATCATTTGACTTCTGTTGTAGAGAGCTCACAACAGGGATTTAGAACACAAAAAAATTGCAAGGAAGTCAAATAAAACAATACTACAATAACATCAACCCACCCATTGAGAAAAACAATTGTCCCACACCCAAATTTTTTCTCTCGTGTACAGTACAGCTTGCATAGGTACATACCTACGTTCATGTTAGGTCTGCATGGTACTGTTTTTTATTCATAGTAAAATTTCTTTCTTTTTCACATTAAACAAAGAATATTTTCATAGACAAATTCATTTTCCTGTCTTCAAGTAATTTTAAGTTTTGTAATATAGTACTGTACTCACAACTATAGCCCACCAATAACCAAATGTGTGTCAACAATATATAATACCAATGTACTATACTAAAACATTTTAACACTCATTAGAATTGACAGTCTTTGTTTGGGATATTTTTCTTTCTCAACAGCAAAGACAGGTTGCATATTTTTTAATACAACATGAGAAAATGCAAGAATCACAGAGGTACTGTGGATAACATAAAAATATAATTGCCAATTAATAATCCTAGATTCAAAGTGGATATAATCCCTACCTAAATACAATTTCATATAACATAGAACAGTTTGTGTAATACTGTACATGATAGACAGCATATACAATGCATACTGTTTGCCATCTTTGTTTTGTTTTCACCGGGTCTCTTTTTAATATGCTAAACACCTCTTATTTTCATACTCGCTTATTTATAAATGACGATCACCAAATCACACTACTTTTGGTATTTGATTCAAGATAGTAAATTCAAGTCACTAAATTACCAAGGGGTCAGCTGACTGATGTGCCCTCTCCAATGTCTCCAATCACGGGCCTCCCCTTCACTCAAACCTCTTCTATCCATATCATCCTTCACCTTAACTCTAATTCTTGCCCTCCCAATCGATCTCTGCCTCCCTCACAGGTTCCTTCCGAGCAGTAATTTGCAACAAATAACTCCTTATATGAATTACAAAAAGTTAAACTTGAAAATTAGATTAAGGGGAGTTTTAAAAATGCAATAATAGCAACAGCTTCATTCCTTTTGAAATTAGTGGTACCTCAAATCTTCTTGAACAATTTTGTTCTAAACATCCAGCAGTCATTTAACGACACATTGCAGTGAGAGAAGCTGGTAAGCTGGTTGGGAAGCAAACACAGGGTTGAACTTCGAGTCTCAGGGTAAGCTAAGGATGCGTCGGTCTGGTAAGGGGGGGTCGCAAAGGATGGCCGTAGCCACCACCCTTAGGTAAATATGAATACAACTCCTAGTTTGGGTTAGGTGGTGTTCTTCTGTTTGTTTCCCTTTTAAAATCTAGTTTTTCAGTCATAACTTTTAACATCATTTGAAGTCCACGATATGAAAAATGTTGGTTTTGTTTTGACAAAATATTTCCACCAGAACAGTACAAAGTATCTGTAAATACACCCGTGACACTTTTTATTAACATTATCATTATTACTACCCAAGCTACAACCCTGGTTGGAAAAGCAAGGGCTTCAACAGGGGAAAATGGCCAAGTGAGGAGAGGAAATATGGAAATAAACAACATGACAAGTAATGAACAATTAAAATAAATATTGTAAAAACAGTAACGTTAAAATAGATCTCTCGTACATAAGCTATAAAAAGAGACGTATGTCAGCCTGTTCAACATAAAAGAATTTGCTGCAAGTTGAAACTTTTGAAGTTCTAATGATTCAACTACCCGAATAGGAAGATCATTCTACAACTTGGTCACAGCTGGGATAAAACTATACAATACAGTGTAGTATTGACCCTCACGATGGAAAAGGCCTGACTATTAGAATCAACTGCATACCTAGTATTGCAAACAGGGTGGTACTCTCCGGGAAGATCTAAATGTAAAGGATGGTCAGAATTATGATAAATCTTATGCAACATGCTAATGAACTAATTGAATGACGGCGACGGATATTATCTGGACGAGGAATAAAAGACTTAATAGACGCCTAGTTCATGTCCAACAAATATAGAGATATTGTGTTTTAATAAATAGGGGTGTATGTACGATGATGGCTGACTAAGAATACGGCAATGTAACGGGGGTCGCAGGGGGCGTTTGCCCCTTATTGGGTAAGTAAAAATACGGATTGTTGGTCAGGTTAAGGAGGCAAGTTTAGTTAAGTTGGTGTCCAAATTTTATACTCGCTGGAGGAATTGGCCGCCGACATATAAAGGCACCAGTAAATATCTAGCCTATAATACACAAGATCGTAACATTTGGCAGTCTAATGTACATATTCACCATAGTTATTTCATATTTGTGTAACTGAGGGTTATTGGGGGTTAAAATAATTCATTAAGCTAAATTAAATTATATTAGACTCGAAAACTCATTACTGCAATGTCAGCCTACCCTAGAGCTCCATTGACAAAATTCGAACCTAATTATCTTATATTTGTGTAATCAAGGAATATTGGCGGATAACTACTTCGTTAAGCTAAATTAATTTATATTCGATCGAAATTTCATTAATGCATCGCCAGCCTACCCTTGAGCTCCATTAACAAAAATCGAATCACCAATTCAAGGCAGACGTGATTAGGCCTTTAAATCACCACGAATCATCATGAACAGCTGTTAACTCTAACTGTCAATCAACAGTTTAATCACCAATTATCTCCCACAGACGAGCCACTCCCCTTAGTTGACCCCAAATCTCCGAACTGTCAAAACAAACCAAGAAGCTTTCTCCTTCTTCACTATTACTGTCAGTTTTTAAGACGTATGCCCGTTTCTTACAAGACAGAACGAATCCGAGAAAGTTTCTACTTACCTTCATGTAAACCCAGAAAAGATCGGAGAGTCGTGTCATAACTCGAGGCGAAAACTGTCAAATTTCATCCCCGCCAAACGTCAATAGCAGAGAGCAGCCATGTTGTCGTCTGCAAACTGGTCCGTTATGTGGTTCCTACGGCGACCAGCAAATCGACCGCTTATCTTATTTACTTTAGTTTGAGCTGAAATTCACACTAAGTTTCAACATGAAACTTGACATTTACGGTATGATAGTGAAAACTAATATTATGTGTTATTTGGGATGAGTTTTCACTTGTAATAACGGCAGAAATCAATCCCGCTCGGAAGACTCGTCCGATATGTTCGGTTTCTTCGTTGGCATCGGCGACGACACTTCGTTTTGGGGAGAAATTTAATCAATCTTCCTATTAGTATGCATTAAAAAACATTCTTTTTATAATTTTATTAATTTATATTAACAATTTATAATATACTTATATCATATCATAGATGATTGGAGTAGTTAATAGATATAACATTAGTGAAAACGGACAACAAAATGCGCAGGTCAATCTCCAATGCTTAAACTTAAAAAAAAATAGAAAGACGAAAGCACAGTTTAATAGGAAAGGTCCGTATATGTGTGCGTATGTGTGAGCGTAATATATACGTTCACTCGCTTATTTAAGAGCGAAGAAGGCTCGCACTCTCACTCTTTAATTAATTAGATGAGTGAACAAAATCATTTCGACCCTTTGAACTTTCTATTGCATTTCATCGTGTGTGACGTATGCAATCACATGGAGATGAGATCTTAGCTAGTTTAATATTAATAGCTGAATCATTAGCACTAATCTCTCTCTCTCTCTCTCTCTCTCTCTCTCTCTCTCTCTCTCTCTCTCTCTCTCTCTCTCTCTCTCTGTCTGTCTCTCTCTCTCTCTCTCTCTCTCTGAGAGTTAGCTCGATGCTCAGACGAAGCACCGAATATTCTGTGATTAATCTAAGTTATATACTTATGGAGGTCACTTTATATATCACCGTATCATTTAACTCAACTTCCTCCACACACACACAATATATATATATATATATATATATATATATATATATATATATATATATATATATGTATATATATATATATATATATATATATATACATATATATATATATATTGTGTGTGTATACATTTAGTAATACGTTGGCCAAGGCACCAGCCACCCGTTGAAATACTACCGCTAGAGATTTATTGGGTCCTTTGACTGACCAGACAGTACTACATTGGATCCCTCTCTCTGGTTACGGTTCACTTCATCTTTCCCGACACATACATAGAATAGTCTGGCCTATTCGTTATACGTTCTCCTCTTTCCTCATACACTTGGCAATACTGAAATTACCAAACAATTCTTCTCTCAATGGATTAACTACTGCAATATAATTGTTCAGTGGCTACTTTCCTCTTGGTAAGGGTAGAAAAGACTCTCTAGCTATGGTAAAGCAGCTCTTATAAGAGAAGGACACTAAAAAATCAAACCATTGTTCTCTAGTCTTAGGTAGTGCCATAGCCTTTGTACCATGGTCTCCCACTATCTTGGGTTGAGTTTGCTTTCTTGAGGGTACCATTACCGAGTCAAAATCTCCCATAAAAGAATTTACTACTACTTGCACAGACAAAAGCACAGAGGCTACCAGCTCTGAGAATGCATGTAATGAGAGGACGCCTACTGGTACTGAAATAAGGACCACCATTTGAGATGCAAAGACGACTAGCGCCGAGTCTAGAACTACCAGTGCTGAGGTAAATACAGACAAAGGCTACCAGAACTGAGAAAATTATACAATGGCTACCAGCACTGAAATTCTTTGTCTGCATCTTTTCCCCCTATTATGTGGGGTCGATATTTCTGGCTAGCGTTCTCCATTTACATCTTTAACCCAGCCCGCCTAGGACTGGGTAGCCCTTGCCGAGTTTTCGAAGGGGTCAGGCGAGGTCCCAATGCGTCGCCTACGGAGGACGCCCTAGCATTAATTCTAATCTCACAATCTCCAATGACCATATTGGTTTTGGCTAATTTTTCATGGCCGGATGCCTTTCCTGCCGCCAACCCTCCCCATTTACCCGGGCTTGGGACCGGCACCAAGTTGAGGCTGGCTTGCCCCCCTCAGTGGCTCTACCAGCACTGAAATAAATGCAGAAAAAAAGTTATAGCACTGAGGGAAAGACAGGAAAAGGCAACTAGAACTGAGAAGAACAGACAAGGGTTACCATGATTATGGCAAACAGTCAAAGGCTCCCAAAACTGAGACAGGCACATAAAAAACGGTACCAGAACTGAGACAAAGACTCCCAGAAATAGGACAGACATAAAACAAATATAATTGGAACTGAGACAAATGTATAAAAACGTGATGGTACTGAGGTAAACGCAAACAAAGGCTACTCGTACTACGGAAAATGCAGACAGAGGCAACTAGACCTGAGACAAGCGCTGTAAGGCTAATATCATGATGCAAACAGACAAAAGCTTCAGAACTGAGACATGCAGGCAAAAGTTACCAATATTGGAGCAGTCACTGATAAAGGCTACCAGAACAGAGACAAACAATGAAAAAGGCTGCCAACAATGGAACATCACACAGACAAAGCCTACCAGAAATGAGGCAGATATAAACAAAGACTACCAGAGCTGAAACAAATTCAGACAGACTACACGAATTGGGACAAACACAGCAATGAGAAAACACAGACAACATCCACTGGAAGTGAAACAATCACAGACAAGGATAAAATACTGAGGCAAACACAGACAAAGGTTACCAGAACTATGACAGACAGACAAAATCTATCAGCACTATAAAAATAATCAATGTTTAGACAAACACAGACAAGATATGCACACAAACGTTTTAAAAATCCCGAGAGTCTCAAGATAACATCCATGATCCATCGCTAAGAGATTAGAATTCGGCCTCATCCAATTGCCTTGTGTGCTCGGTAAACAGAATTTGCTCCCCTCGAAAAGATTTGACTTGAAGACGGGGAGACAGAAGAAACTAGAAGGGAAGGAGGAGGAGAATTGATCTTTGGACTGATGCAGGGGAAAAAAAAAAGACAGGAATGGGAAATTAAATGAATGGCAGAAAAAGATGGTGGCTAGGAATTATTATTATTATTATTATCATTATTATTATTATTATTATTATTATTATTATTATTACTTGCTGATCTACAACCACCTACAACCATAGTTATAAAAACAGGATGCTATAAGCCCAGGGGCTCCAACAGGGAAAATATCATGTTCAGAATAGTATGGATATTAATAGGCTATTTTCCAGCTCATTTTTTAATCGTAATTATTTAACAAAGCTCATCAAACATTCATTTATTTAATTACTTATTTATTTCTTTATTTATGATTCGCATCCGATCTTCATTTCTGGCAAAGTTCAATGACCTCTTTCAGGATCTTCACAAAGTCGAAAACGTCGGAGAATGAGTTGTAAAGCGGGATTGGGGACACCCT
>NC_090753.1:94098373-94108373 GCF_036898095.1 Palaemon carinicauda | reverse complement strand
CACACTATGTATTCTACCTGTTTATTCATATCCTTTCATCTCTGGGTTATTTTCCATGTTGGGGCCCATGGGCTTATAGAATCCCGCTTTTCCAACTAAGGTTGTACCTTAGCTAGTAATGATAATGATAAGGTACTTTGGACATATTATTAACACACGGATTCTGATGTTTTCACATGGTATCTCAATTGTATTCCGTATTGCTACAAAAGACTTAAGAACTCTCTATATAAACTTTTTAGAAGATATGTGATCTAGATGGAAAACTCGATCAGGCTCAACAATAATATCTTGTTACACAATAATCGTTATGGTAATACACAAGATCAATTGTCTGCCATTTTTGACAGACATTCACCTATTCTACAGATCACATTCAACAGATCTATACATTGTACAGACTACAATACCATCTCAGGTTTTTTCTAATAATTTTGGATGTGCTTCCAACTGAAATCAATGAAATTTATGAATAAATTTTCCTTGTATGCATTGGTTCATCTGCTAGTTACAGTAAACAGTAAATGTACCACCTTTTTCAAAAAAAAAAAAGCTCTAAAGCATACTTACATCCAGGCCAGGTTTCAAAGAAGCTACTAGAATTGGCGACGGAGTTGCTATCCTAAAGGCATCGATTCCTTCAGCCGTGTCGCACTCCTGCCTCATTTCAAATTTGGTGGAATCCTTATTACTCCACCAGCCCTTCAAGTGAACAGCTTCGCGGTTATTATGCTTAGAGTTCAGGTAAGCTCCACCAATGCCACCAGGACCTCCACACAGATACTGTTGGAATTCATTCGACGGGGGAGAATAATTACTTTCCGAATTAAAGTTCACGTATATTAACTTGAGCAAATAATCATTCTTCCACTTACCTTATTGGAACACCAGCAGGCAAAGTCAACGTTCCATTTGTCCAAGCAGATTTCAACGTTACCAATAGCGTGGGCAAGGTCCCATCCTACATAGGCCCCTTTAGCCTGGGCTGCTCTGGTGATGAGTTCCATATCAAACTTCTGTCCAGTGTAGTATTGTACGCCGCTGAGACATACTACGCAGATGCTGTTGCCTTCCTTCTCGAGTATCTAATTTCAAAAATATTTGAAACATCATATATGTTCAAAGCATGAAAAAGTTTCAGATGCAGTATCATATGTTTAAATGTATCTTCCATCTTTCTACCGTTTACTATTGTCTATCTTTAAAAATATTTGAGATTCACAGACGCCTTCTAAAGGTGGCTGACTTACTAAGTGCATCAAGAGACGAAAGAAGTTATTAAATAAAATTTTCCTTACCTGAAGGATATCATCTGTGCAGATCAAGTGTTCACCAGGTCTTGGGCTAACTTCTAGAATGGCTTCGTCAGGATCAAATCCTCTCAAGGCTGCTTGGGTCTTCATGACGTACTTCATACAAAAAAAAAAAAAAAAAAAAAAAAAAAAAAAATCTATCGTGAGCCACAAAATATCTGATGAAATGAAAGATGTCAACTTTTGTGGTACAACATCAAGGGTTTAAAATAGTGTTTAGATTCAGCCCAGAACTTTAGCTTTTAAGTACTTCATGTTTGGTTATCTGGCATTCTACAGTAGATCCCAGTTAACCATACTGTCATGGGCCATGAGAGAACATGCAGATAATAAAACAGATGATCATTTGATATTAGTATAAGACTGACATTCAAACCCTTTCTCAACAGTATCCCTAATATTATATTCCCATAATGCTCTTTCAAATACTGGCCACACTCATTTGTTCAGTTTATACAGATATATGTATGAAATAAGGTATTGATTAATTGCAGGGAGTGTTTAAACATTTCTAGTCATGCCTGTATAAGTTTTTAGATATCATCTTGCACATTCAAAAATATTTTTCTGGAAAGTAACATGAACACTTAACTGCAGTGATATTACATGAAAAATCGTATAAATGTTTATCAAGAAGATCACATAATATTTTTCAGTGTACAGTAGTTTTGATTGACTGCAATTGTCCTGTGCTAGTGCCAGAGAGGCCATTCAGTGAAGAAGTGGCAACTGTAACAACACTCAGAACTTACGATATGAAATAAAACTTGAAAGAAGTTTGACATAAGATATTGGAAAGAAAGAATGAGGAGACGCAACATGCTAAAAGTGGGCAAAGTAAGGGCCCAAATGGTATACCTATTGCTCTTGGTTTAGGATTTAGCAAGACATTTATAGTACTGTAGAGCTTCCATTGCTCAACCAACGTGTCTATTTTAGTTTCCAAGCTATCTAGATATACAATAATCAAATCCTTGATGAAATGGCTAACATGTAAACATGCGTCTATACAAGTGTATCAGTAGAACCTGCAGTGATTTCCGTTGGCTAGTAAGAATTGTAAAATTGTCGCATCTCAGAGTAAGGCTACTTCAACTGTAAGCTACTTACCCTATCAGAACAGAAGGCACCCTTTTCTATGAGTATCTTGTAGCGAGTCCTTGTAGGCTGATAGAAAGACACAAGAAGAAGATGAAGATTGACACTCAGTCCATTCATAGACGTCACGCTTTTGGGATCAGCTCCCACCAATATGCCAAGCTCCTCTCTTCCAATGTGGTCACACAGAACAGTAGGGTTTGGATTAGTCTGGTAAGTACCAGATCCCCTGAGATGGTAAATAAACATACTAGCTTTAAACACCAAAAAAGAAAAAGAAAATGAATACTTAAAGCATATAGTTTCTATAGCAAAATTAAATGCTGAAGAAGATGTGATATGAATTTATGTATTTAAAGGTTACTCATGAATGGCAGAGGTAAGGGACAGGAAAAATGTCCTAGAGACTGACCATATACGCATATGATCAGCGGACAAAACCCCTCTCCATCAAGCTAGGACCAGGGAGGGCCAAACAATGGCTGCTGGTGATTCAGCAGGTAGACCTTTCGACTCCCCCCAAAACCGCCATCCCAAGAACACAAGGATGGCGAGGTTGCAGACAATATTAGAAATTTGCACCGACTCGCAGGGGTGCCCTTTTAGCTCGGAAAAATTTCCTGATCGCTGATTGGTCAGAAAGATCTTGTCCAACCAATCAGCGAGCAGGAAATTTTTCTGGGCTAAAAGGGCACCCCTGCGAGTCGGTGCAAATCTGCCTCACTAAAAAGAATTGACTATAGTAATGAGTCACAACTAAATATTTTCCCAAGACATATTGTCATCATACAGTAAAGCTCAAGGTTCAATATGCTATGCTGATATGAGGCCAGCTAATACTACCAACATTAGCGAATGTCTTCTTACATTTTAGCCCATCGGTCTAGTTGCTCCTTTACGAGGGTATTAACTCTCTTGGGCTTTAAGCCCAAGCTAAAACCACAAAAATAAAGGCAGTCCTCGTCAGCTTCCATTGGGCTAACTTTTGCGTTCGGTAGTTGTCCTTTCTTCGGGTAGTCGAATCTGGTTAAGGAAATTATCAGTTTGGTAAACAGGTGATTTTTAAGCATTAGGCTACTTATAACTTAAGGCTATATTCTGTTAAGGGAGATGGTAAGATGAAGTTAAAGTTTTAGAGAATTGTAGCTATAAAAAAAATATTTTGGTTTTTATTCTGTTAAGGGAGATGGTAAGATGAAGTTAAAGTTTCAGTGAATTGCAGCTATAAAATAAAAATATTTTAGGCTTTATTCTGTTAAGGGAGATGGTAAGAAAAAGTTAAAGTTTCATTGAATTGCAGCTGTAAAAAAATATATTTTAGGCTTTATTATATTAAGGGAGATGGAAAGATGAAGCTAAAGTTTCAGAGAATTGCAGCTGTAAAAAAAATATTTTAGGCTTTGAGGAATTAATCTCTGGATCAATCCATCTATATAATTCTATTTGAGAACATAACAAATACAAATATTATTCCCCGACCTTTGTCTAAATTCCCGAAGAGGATCCACTTCGTCCATGCCCTTGGCGAACTCCCTAACGTAGACGCATACGTGACGGCGAGCTGCTGCAGAAGATAATTCTTCGGCGGGAGACGGGAGCGCCATCTGGGAGTGAGGGTGGGAGAGAGCAAGGGAGTGAGAGGAGGGAGAGGAATGTGTGTTTGTGAGATAGAATTAGAGACCTTATAAATTGCTATAACAAAATAATAATAAAAAAGGGTTGAGAGTTGGTACCCAAGAGTTGTATCTGAGAGAAATGTCCAAAATCATAGTCTATGCCAATTAATGATACATCACACACACACACACACACACACACACACATATATATATATATATATATATATATATATATATATATATATATATATAGATAGATAGATATATAATGTATATATATATATATATATATATATATATATATATAGATAGATAGATATATAATGTATATATATATATATATATATATATATATATATATATATATAGATAGATAGATAGATAGATAGATATATAATGTATATATATATATATATATATATATATATATATATATATATATATATATATATATATCACCAACAAATGCAGCATTTTTAGTCCACTACAGGATAAAGGACTCGAACATGGGGTTAAACCATTTCACCGTCACGCTGGCCACTGCAGATTGGTGATGGTGGGAGATTTTAGTCTGATCGCTCAGAGCCAACCAACCTAGTATGGGTGGCCCTGACTAGTATAGCTTTGCTTATCATGACGATGCATAAACTCTTTCACACTTTAGGCCTTATTTGGGATCATTGCAATAAAAACCGATTGTATCATAATAGTCATATATAAGCCTACATTGATTTATTTATAACGGGAATAGTTGACTATGGAGAGCATTTGGGTCACAATCTCTTTGGGAGTATTCGTGTTGGTGGAAAATCCAAAACCTGTTGATATTTACATGTTTCAGCACACTCGTAAGTTTTTATGTTCACATATTTACAGTTTGACCTAAATAACAATGTTATAGAATATGTATATCCTACATGTTTGTGCGTAGTATACTTACTTTTCATACTAGACAATTATGAAAACGTGAAGAAGAACACTATAAAAACAATAACAAACCTGTATAAGAAGAGAAAAAAAAAGTGTTCACGATATGATACCAATTTCTGTGACAATCTTTACCTCAGTTTCACAAAGCTTCGTACCTTTGTTCCCAATATTCTTCAATATGACAAGCCAGTTATGACCGCACCAGCACTAGCAGCCCCCTGCTGGTACAGAAAGGAACAGGGAAGATAATAAAGACAGATGACAATTGACGTCTATGCGTGGATGTCACTAAAACGCAGACTGTTGCCTGCAGGCCCTGCATAAGTGCCAAGGGTGATGTGACCCTGGGGACGGTTGGCCTTGATGATTGTATAAGTTATCTTTTCATCCCGGCTTCTTTCATTTGTTTGTTTGTTTGCGTAAATTTTGAAAGAAATACGATAATGTCTAAGTTATCATTTCATTCAGGTTTTTTTTTTTTTTATTAATTGCGTAAATTGTGTTCTTGGAATTAAAAAAAAAATACGTTATGCCTAAATTATCATTTTATCTAGGTTTTTTTTTATTATTTATTTGTTTGTTTATACGAGTAATTTTTGTTCTTAGGTTTAAATGAACAGTTTTCTGCTTTTGATTTAGAATAACTTAACTTTAGTGAGAATACTAATACTGTAATAGGCCTAGAGATTCATTTATCTTAAGTCTAAATGTTAAATTCCTGATGCCAATAGATCAACGTCATTAGCCTACTTGAAATATGTAATTGCTTGACTGTGATTAGTAATTAAACCCTTTAATAGTGTGTGTGTGTGTTTGTGTGTGTGCGCGCGAGCGCGTGTGTGTTTCTATATATACACACACACACACACACACACACACACATATATATATATATATATATATATATATATATATATATATATATATATAAAATACAGCCATTTTTAGTCCACTGCAGGACATAGTCCTCAGACATGTCAATTCATATCTGGGGTCAGTCCAGTTTTCCTCGCCACGCTGGCTAGTACGGAATGGTGATGGTGGGAGATTTTCGTCTGATCGCTCAAAGTAAACCAACCTAGTATGGGCGGACCCTGAATAGTACAGCTTTGCTGGTTATAGTGATATGCCACTTTAAGGTATCCCCACTCAGAATGGGATATATATATATATATATATATATATATATATATATATATATATATATATATATATATATATATATATATATATAGGCCTAAAGGTTACCCAGTCATGTATTGACCATACTTGCTGTTTGTTGCAAGTCAGCTAGCCATTAACAGCTCAGACACATTGTATTTAAATTCATGAGTATTTACACTATCTCTATCTCACGGTAGAGAAAAGGCTTAGAGATAAGGATTTTTGTGTAAGGTGATCATATTAACACAGTACTTTCTTCTTCTTCTTCTTCTACTTCTTCTTCTTCTTCATTTGTGTCTTCGTCTTCTTCTTCTCCTTCATTTCCGTCTTCGTCTTCTTCTTCTTCATTCTTCTTCTTCTCCTTCATTTCCGTCTTCATCTTCATTTCCGTCTTCGTCTTCCTCTTCTTATTCTTATTCTCCCTCTTCTTCTTCCTCCTCCTCCTCCTCCTCCTCCTCTTCTTCTTCTTCTTCTTCTTCTTCTTCTTCTTCTTCTTCTTCTTCTTCTCCTTCTTCAATATTTTCTCTAACTTTATCTCGATAAGAGAGATATGTGATAAGATATTTCTCGGTTTTTTTATTTTGTTGGTATCAATAACTTTGGATTTTCATGTGACTAGTTTCTTTAGATGATTTTTCTATAAGAATAATGTCTTGGCTCAAAGAAAAGACTAAAGATATTTTTAAAATGCGTTTATTTAATAAATTTTTAATGTTAAATGATAAAAAAATATTAAATACCACCTGTCCTGCAGGTCTGCTGAGAGTTAAATCTTGTATACTAAATATTCTAGTTGATTTAGACAGTTTCATATAAAAAATAGAATAGGTACAATATTATATGAGATAAAGTCTTGTATCTTCACAAGATTATATAAAATGCATAAAAAACACAATGGTTAAAGTGCAATAAATTAGATTTAAGAATAAATTAAGTTTTAAGCAATAAATTAACATCTTAACAACACTGTAATAAATAGATAAATATAATCATATAACTTTTATAAGTTAACACATTTAAAGCATAATTAATAAGATTAGAATATCGATTAATGTACTGAATTATCATTGTACCTAGAATTAGATATCACCCATTGACTTGAGATGATTATGTTGCATGAACAATAATAAATAAACAATTATTCTTCATCCAAGGGGTTAACTGCTGCACTATAATTGTTCAGTGGCTACTTTCCTCTTGGGAAGGGTAGAAGAGACTCTTTAGCTATGGTAAGCAGCTCATCTAGGTGAAGGACACTCCAAAATCAAACCCTTGTTCTTTAGTCTTAGGTAGTGCCATAGCCTTTGTACCATGGTCTTCCACTGTCTTGGGATAGAGTTCTCTTGCTTGGGGGTACACTCGGGCAGACTATTCTATCTACTTTCTCTTCCTCTGGTTTTGTTAAAGTTTTTATAGTTCATATAGGAAATATTTACTTTACTGTTGTTACTGTTCTTAAAATATTTTATTTTACCTTGTTTCCTTTCCTTACTGGGCTATTTTCCCTGTTGGAGCCCCTAGGCTTATAGCACCCTGCTTTTCCAACTAGGGTTGTGGCTTAGCAAGTAATGATAATGATAATGATAATAATGAATTAAATATACGTTCAAACAAGCATGACGTGTAATAGATTATAAACTGATTCGATTCATAATTTGATGAAATACTGATATAGAGAAGAGAATTTCGTGTATTCTATAAATTTCTATGCCAGCTTATCTTGCAAAACTGATTGAAGGTACACTCAGGCACGCTGTCCTATCTGTTTCCTTATTTCCTTTCCTTACTGGGCTATTTTTTCCCTGTTGGAGACCTTATGGTGCTTACAGCATCCTGCATTTTCAGCTAACTATGTATCTTGCTAGAGCCCTTAGGTTGTTGCTTAGCTAATAATAATAATAATAATAATAATAATAATAATAATAATAATAATAATAATAATAATAATAATAATAATAACCTGTTGATTTCCATCAACAAGATCAGTTCGTTTCGCAATAGGTGTTGAAAGACCAGTCACAGCTTTTCCTTTCCTGGTTCCATAAAAGTTCTGGAGGACACTTGAAGTAATAGATCTGATCCCCTAAGCATCGGTAGAAGAAAGAGCAATTACTTGGGTCTCTGGTGTAGCCTGTACTCTTGCACTCATTGATGTTCAACTGACCTGGGGCTGCTGTGGTGACTGGGGGTCTGGCCGAAGAAGAGTTGGGTTTTATTGGTGTTGTGGGCCGTTCTGTAGGTGCCTGGGTTGAGCTGTGAAAGAAAGAGATACTTAAGTCAATCCAATTTTCAAAAATCTGAATGGAGAATGTTTGGTACATTTATCTAAATCCAGGGATCAGTGCATGACTGATACGTTTGGATAATTTAAAATTTTTCTGAGGTAATGCAACAGAAATAGTTTCATGACACCCAAACATTACAGGGATGATAAGATAAAGACTATCAGATAAGTTGAAACTATTTTCTTACCTAGAAACCAATGGGTTACCAAGAGTTTTTACAATGGCTCTGAGAAGTGGATTAACGCCAGCTTTGCAGGTTCCGCGGTAGTCGTCCATAACGATATCCCAGATCATGATACCTCCCAGTCCTTTTGATTTAGCATACTGAGCCTACGAGAAAATAGTTACTTTAGTTGCAGTGAATCTTAATTACACCGGTTAAAATCTGTAGTATAAACAAAGCTATACCAGAACATAATCATCAAGCAACTCTATGATCCAGTTAATTAATGGCTATTTGGTCTTACCTTTTCAATAACTGCATTAATATCATCATATCCAACCCACTGATTTCCTTTGGTAAGGTAAGGTCCAGCTGGATCAGAGACTTTGTTCCAGCCCCCTTGTTCATGAGCTGAACAGATTTCATAGTAAGCCATTGTGCCTGCATCCTTCAACAGTGGCCCTGGCTTTCCAGCTCCTGACGCAGGTGCTCCTGGATTTGCATCATTTCCAGCAAGTGTCCAGGATCGCCCGTAGAATGGAACGCCAAGAACCAACTTTGAAGCCTTTGCCCCTCTTTTGATCCAGTGGTTGATGGCAAAATCAGCAGACAGTTCTTGGGGCTGTCCTTGAGCAGGATAGAGTGGTGCGTGGTTGGCAACTTGTTTTTCCCAGGATCCGTGAAAGTCGTAGGCCATGACGTGGATCTGGTCAAGAGCAGCGGCTACGGTAGGGACGTCGTACCCTTGGTCGATGACATTTGACCCAGCTGACACAGCAGCTGTCAAAAGCAGGCCTTGGGGATTGAAGGCTGCGCGAAGCTCCTTCACCCAAAGGCTGAAACCTGAAAATGAGCAATTTAGTTTAAGATTGATTGATTGATTTGAGGTTTTCTGGCATCCTGACATCTAAGGTTGTTTGAAGAGCATTTGTCAATATACATATTGATCAGTTCCATTTTTTTGTAAGAGCATACACACTTGAATTATTAGCATTGCTCATAGTTATTATCAACGTTCCATTTGCCAACAGACTCAAAATCTCTTACTAGGTTCTGCAATTTGTTTTCACTGTTGCCAACTGGCAAAATATCACATGTAAACTAACCTTGTTTATCACTTGCTGAGCTTTGGTATGCTGGATATTCCCAGTCCAGATCAAGTCCATCAAAGCCATATCCCTTCAGGAACTGGACGGCGTGGGCGACGAAGTCTGCTCTGAGTTTCGGACTTGCCACCAAACGAGAATACTTGTCTGTCCTGGAATCAGTCCACCCACCGAGAGCAAGCAACATCTGTTTATGATAGAACAATTCGAATGAGTAAATTCTCTCTTACGAGTTTAATCGCAGAAGGCTCCCTAACTGAAGTAATAACTGAAGTCTTGCGATGTGACAAAATATTGCACTTGGTTTCTGTATAGCACTAAT
>NC_090753.1:94090873-94093373 GCF_036898095.1 Palaemon carinicauda | reverse complement strand
AATAATAATAATAAACGTACACAGACTACCAATTAAAATCGAAAAATCCACATTCATAATTACAACATTATCGACGTAACATTCAACACACTTTTTTTTTTATTGTATTTACTCCCAATTGTTGTTGTTTGAACTTTCAATAAAAGCTTCTAGGTCGATGAAAGAGAGAGAGAGAGAGAGAGAGAGAGAGAGAGAGAGAGAGAGGGGGGGGGGGGAAGGTCTGCTATTTATATCAACCCGCCATATTTAATATCAAAGTTCAGGCGAGTTTTACTCTTTTAGTATTTGGTCTACACTTTTGCCTTGTGCTATGGACCGCGAAGCATCTAAAGGGAATGTATCGAAAAAGTCGTCGTTGTTGTTGTTGTTGTTATTGTTATTATTATTATCATTATTATTATTATTATTATTATTTCTTGCTAAGATACAACCCTAGTTGGAAAAGCAGAATACTTTAAAACCAGGGGCCCCAACAGGGAAAATAGCGTAGTGAGGAAAGGAAACAAGAAAAAATAAAATATCTTAAGAACAGAAACAACATCAAAATAAATAATTCCTATATAAACTTTAACGAAAAAAGAGGAAGAGGAATTAGATAGAATAGTGTGCCCCAGTGTACCGTCAAGCAAGAGAACTCTAACCCAAGACAGTGGAAGACCATGGTACAGAGGCTATGACACTATCCAAGACTAGAGATCAATGATTTGGTTTTGGAGTGTCCTTCTCCTAGAAGAGCGGCTTACCATAGCTAAAGAGTCTCTTCTACCCTAACCAAGAGGAAAGTAGCCACTGAACAATTGCAGTGCAATAGTTTACCCCTTGTGTGAAGAAGAATTGTTTGGTAATCTCAGTGTTGTAGGTGTATGGGGGAAAGGGAAAGTGAACCGTAACCAGAGAGAAGGATCCAATGTAGTACTGTCTGGCCAGTCAAAGGACCCCCATAACTCTCTAACGGTAGTATCTCAACGGATGGCTTGTGCCCTGGCCAACATACTACCTTAAATCTTGAAGAAGATTTTGTATCTGATGATGCCTTATTCTAAGATTATGTATGATGTTGAAAATGGAAACAGCGTTTTTATATATTTTCTAATTTTAAAGATGTCAAAATTGGTGTGTTAATTCGATTATGAGGTTAACATAAGAAAATAGTTAGGGGTTTTTACTTACCGCTTCTCTGGTTAGGCTCATTTTATACCTACACATACATCGGATAGTCTGGCTTATTCTTACCCCATTCTCCTCTGTCCTCATACACATGACAACACTGAGATCACCTAACAATTCTTCTCTCAAGGGGTTAACTACTGCACTGTATTTGTTCAGTGGCTACTTTCCTCTTGGCAAGGGTAGAAGAGACTCTTTAGCTATGGTAAGCAGCTCTTCTAGGAGAAGGACACTCCAAAATCAAATCATTGTTCTCTAGTCTTGGGTAGTGACATAGTCTCTGTACCATGGTCTTCCACTGTCTTGGGTTAGAGTTCTCTTGCTTGAGGGTACAATCAGGCACACTAATATATTTCAAATCTCTTCCTCTTTATTTTGAAGTTTGTATAGTTTTTATATGATAGATCTAATTTAATGCTGTTACTGGATTGAAAATATTTAATTTTGATTGTTCATTACCTCTTTTGTAGTTTATTTACTTCCTTGTTTCATTTCCTCACCGGGCTATTTTCCCTGCTGGAGCCATTGTGCTTATAGCATTCTGCTTTTCCAACTAGGGTTGTAGCTGAGCTTGTAATAATAATAATAATAATAATAATAATAATAATAATAATAATAATAAAAAAAAGGTAATGGTTCCGTTCATTTCGATAAAATGCTTAGCGCAATTAATGTTTGTTCGTACCGTTTGTTATCATGATCTAAAAAAAATAGCATGTCGCAATGCGCTTACTCAGTTTTAAAAGTAATATCTGGCTCTATGGAAGGTTTGTGGATGAAAATAACTGTAAAATTTTAAAAGCCGCACCTAAATTAACGTGTAATTATATTCTAAAAATAATTTGAAAATGCTTTAATATAATTACTTTATTTCATTAAGGGATTATGTTGTTTAAATTCTTTGGAATATATAGAGTAATACGTTTAGTGCGTTTTTATGTTTACTTACACTTACAGGTATGTGTAGGTTGAAGTATTGATTAAGTATGATTGATTAAAAAATTTATATATTTAAGTATATGCATGTGTAAGCTACGAATATATATATATATATATATATATATATATATATATATATATATATATATATATATATATGCATATATATATATATATATATATATATATATATATATATATATATGCATATATATATATATATATATATTTATTTATATATATGTATATGTATATATATATGTGTTTATATAAGCATATATATATATATAATATATATATATATATATACATATATATACATATATATACAGTAGATATATATATATATATATATATATATATATATATATATATATATATATAAACATATATA
>NC_090753.1:94045873-94078373 GCF_036898095.1 Palaemon carinicauda | reverse complement strand
TCTCATTATTCAATTATTTTACTTCCAAATTTATTTTTCTGTTCAATAACCCTTTCCAATTTCTCTCATAATCAAATAACTTGATTTAAATTTTCTCTCTTTATTCGCTGTTTAATTCCCATTCCCACTCTATTTCCTTCCCATTCCCATTCCTACTCTAATTCCTTCCCATTCCATTCCTACCCTATTTCCTTCCCATTCCCATTCCTACTCTATTTCCTTCCCATTCCCATTCTTACTCTATTTCCTTCCCATTCCCAATCTACATCCTCCCCATTTCCATTCTATTTCCTTCCCATTCCTACTCTATTTCCTTCCCATTCCCATTCCTACTCTATTTCCTCCCCATTCCCACTCTATTTCCTTCCCATTCCCATTCCTACTCTATTTCCTTCCCATTCCCATTCCTACTCTATTTCCTTCCCATTCCCATTCCTACTCTATTTCCTCCCCATTCCCACTCTATTTCCTTCCCATTCCCATTCCTACTCTATTTCCTTCCCATTCCCATTCCTACTCTATTTCCTTCCCATTCACAATTTATATCCTCCCCATTCCCATACTATTTCCTTCCCATTCCTATTGCCACTCTATTTGCTCCCCATTCCCACTATATTTCCTTCTCATTTCCATTTCCACTCACACTCTATTTCACTTCCCAATCCCAATCTATTTCCTTCCCATTCACATTTCCACTCTATTCCCTTCCTATTCCCATTCCCATTCTATTTCCTTCCCATTCCCACTCTATTCCCTTCCTATTCCCATTCCCATTCTATTTCCTTCCCATTCCCACTCTATTCCCTTCCTATTCCCATTCCCATTCTATTTCCTTCCCATTCCCACTCTATTCCCTTCCTATTCCCATTCCCAGTCTATTTCCTTCCCATTCCCACTCTATTCCCTTCCTATTCCCATTCCCAGTCTATTTCCCTCCCATTCCCATTCTATTTCCATCTCATACCCATGACCACTCCCACTCTATTTCACTTCCCAAATCCCAATCTATTTCCTTCCCGTTCCCATTCCCATTCCCATTCTATTTCCTTTCCATTCCCACTCTATTTCCATCTAATTTCCATAACCATTCCCACTCTATTTCCATCTCATTCCCATTACCAATCCTACTCTATATCACTTCCCAATCCTAGTCTATTTCCTTCCCATTCCCTCTATAGTTCATTCCCATTTTCACTCTATTTCATTTCCATTCCCACTCTATTTCATTCCCATTCCCATTCCTACTCTATTCCCTTCCCATTCCCACTCTATTTCATTCCCATTCCCCCTCTATTTCCTTTCCATTCCCACTCTATTTCCTTCTCATTCCTACTATGTTTCCATCTTATTCCCATTACCACTCCCACTCTATTTTACTTCCCAATCCAAATCTATTTCCTTCCCATTCCCACTCTATTTCATTCCCATTCCCCCTCTATTTCCTTTCCATTCCCACTCTATTTCCTTCTCATTCCCACTATGTTTCCATCTTATTCCCATTACCACTCCCACTCTATTTTACTTCCCAATCCAAATCTATTTCCTTCCCATTCCCACTCTATTTCATTCCCATTCCCCTTCCATTTCCTTTCCATTCCCACTCTATTTCCTTCTCATTCCCACTATGTTTCCATCTTATTCCCATTACCACTCCCACTCTATTTTACTTCCCAATCCAAATCTATTTCCTTCCCATTCCCACTCTATTTCATTCCCATTCCCCTTCCATTTCCTTTCCATTCCCACTCTATTTCCTTCTCATTCCCACTATGTTTCCATCTTATTCCCATTACCACTCCCACTCTATTTTACTTCCCAATCCAAATCTATTTCCTTCCCATTCCCACTCTATTTCATTCCCATTCCCCTTCCATTTCCTTTCCATTCCCACTCTATTTCCTTCTCATTCCCACTATGTTTCCATCTTATTCCCATTACCACTCCCACTCTATTTTACTTCCCAATCCAAATCTATTTCCTTCCCATTCCAACTCTATTTCTTTTCCATTCCAATTCCCACTCTATTTCCTTCCCATTCCCATACCTATTCTTCCACCTTTCAATTCCTTTCCATCTTCCATCAGCTGCTTCTTGGCGTCGGTGGGTGGCACGATTCCCGCTCGGATAAATACTCCCGCCTGGTGTCCTCCCCCCAGCATCTCGAAGTTTTTGGTCAGCAAGCTGTCGATTTCCTGACCGAACATGGATTTGACGGACTTGACCTCAACTGGGAGTTCCCCGCTTACCAAGGATCCGCTATGGACAAGGAAGGTAAATATCTGGATCCGCTATGGACAAGGAAGGTAAATATCTGATTGACTGATTGAAAGAGATCTCTAACGCTGATTTCTTTACATATCGGATAGATTGAATGTTTGATCTGGTGTTGTGAAAGAGGATTCTAGCAGTGATTTCTAAAATTACAAAAAATCTTGAATAATTTCTTACAATGAAATCATCTAATGTTATCTCTCCCTATCTCCTTCGAGGTTTTAGTCTCTGGGTGAAGCAGCTGAGGAACGTCTTCATCCATCAGAATTTGCTACTGACCGCAACCGTGTCCGGTCACTACAGCATAATCGACCGAGGTTATGATGTGCAGGCCATAGCTGAGGACCTCGACCTTATCCATCTCATGGCCTATGACTTCCATGGCCCCTGGGAGAAGATAGTATCTCACCATGCCCCTCTATACCCTGTGCCAGGAAAGCACCCTCAACTCTCCGTCGACTTCGCCGTCAAACACTGGATTGAAAGAGGGGCTCCGCCGAGCAAACTTCTGTTGGGCATCTCCTTCTATGGAAGATCTTGGACATTGGCAGGTCCCGATGCATTCCCTGGGGCACCCGCATCTTCGGCAGGGCTCCCTGGGCCTCTCCTGAAGGTCCCGGGGACATCGGCATATTTTGAGCTCTGCATGGCTCATAAACTTTACGATTGGCCCAAGTATACCAGAGTCGGTGGAACTTTCCTGACTCTCTATGATCAGTGGATTAGTTTCGATGATGTTGATGCTGTCAAGAATAAGGTATGTTTGTGCTTAGATGTCAAATATTTCTTTTTGCATTTTCATATTACATTACATTATACCCAATTCACCATGGGACGAAAAGAAGTGTTTTGGCTGCACTTTAAGCTTTGTAACCTTAGTTATGTAAGGAAGTTTAACTTGGTTTATATCATTATGGTGAGTAACATGATTAACATAAGGATTAGCTAGTGTTTTACTTAGTCAGTTGGTAGATCATGCTTAGACAAACAACTTTGCTAATATAGGCAATTATGAACATAGTGAGCCCATTGATCTGAACTACCCCAATGAACTGGTAGTGAATCTTTACCCAATCACTGCAGTATCTGATATATTTTCCCTTATTATGAATTCACTTTCTAATGCCCCCTATAGGATAATCTGTTATTGGGTTTATGACAAAAGATTCACTTCCTAAGTCTTAAACTTATAAAATTTGAAAAAGAGAATCATGAAAATAGTTCCAATGCATGACAGAGTGGTTTGGCTTACAGTGATTTTCTGAATACAAAGAATTCTATAAATGCACAGCTAGGATTCGAAGATTAGCAATAGCAAAATGCTTAAATGGAGTTAATGACTCAATTTGAATAATTCTCAGATTATTTCCTATCTGTGGTCACTGGAACAATGAATATTGATGAATATTTGTATGCTTTGTTGAAAAGTCAAATGATCAAAAGATGCTTAGTTTGTTTTAGTTTATATAATTTACACTCATATATTACTTTCTTTTTCTTTAGACTAAATATGTACTTGAGACTGACCTGGGAGGTGTCATGGTCTGGGACATCAGCCTAGATGACTTCAGGAACCTTTGTGGGGATGGTACCAACCCTCTGCTATCAACCATCGCTAGCGTACTCTGGAGAGACGGCACACCAAACGGGTTACTGAAACCTGGTACCGTTCCGCAGAATTTGTCTACTTTCGTTCAACCTGAAAATGAGCCTCATAGATCTATTATCTCTTCTGGGCTACTGCTGGAGACCAACATATACAACTCACCTCCCGTAACAAGCATATCCATCCCCAAATATTCAGTCACATCAACAGACAAAACCACCAGCACACAAGTCCAGAGCCCTACCACTGCTACGACAGTACTTCAGTCATATTTTCAGACTCATTTTGGTCATTTGGAAAATAGCGAAATTCTCACTGATAAGATCCATCAAACAAGGACTCTTGAAACTGTGATTGGTCATCCGACAACATTAACCAATACAAGAGTGTCTAATAGACCAGCGATATTACCACAAGAAGTGAATACTGCATTTACAATAGACTTGCCCAGCAAATTGATTACTCCGGATCACACTTTTCTTCAGACAAAAACAAAAGTCACTACTACAGATCTTGCTTTTGTGTTAACACCAGAGTACCGACCAACAGGTCACCTAGTATCAAAATTTGACCTTCCTGGACAAGCCCTTTTCATGACAATTTTACCGCCATTCCATTTATCATCGACTACCTCAACAAGATCGGCTACAAATCTAATAGACCAACCGCACAGAACAAAAACGGTCGAAAATATAATCACTCCAACGAGAAGCCAACACACTCAGAAAACTGCAGCATCTCTACAGACAAGCAACGATAGAACGGAAGTTGATTTCACAACATATCTGTTACCTTCAGCTACAATCCTTTCAGAATCAGAAGCGTCATTCTCTCAGCATCCCACTGATACACTAGTGTTTGCACCTTCCAGTCTTAGTACAGTTTCACTGGATACTCATAGAACGAAAACAGTCCAGGGTTACACCCTCACATCTCCGTCGTACCAAACCACTACAGTTCCATCCGAGACGCCATCAATCTACCCACTGTCATTCCCCATGAAGATTAATACAAGCGAATGCATACAGGTTGGGTACACCAATGATCCAACGAGCTGTTCACATTTCTACAGGTGTCATGGAGACAGGGTATTCAGGTTCCAATGTGGTGAGCAGACACATTGGAAACAAGAGCTACTAATATGCGACTGGGCCTACAAACAGTTTTGCAAAAATCCGAGGTCTATCTCAGCGCCATCAAACCGTGGCTGCGCAATGTCGATAGACAGATCTTCTATGATGAGGCTACTGGAGCCATAGGGTATTTCAGCCATTATATCTAATAATTTTTTATTTATTTGTTATATTGTGATAGTTTCCTTCATCTGTGATGTATTCAGGGAATAAATTTTACAAGGAATTTTTTTTCATGTACCATGACTGAGAAATTATAACAAAAATTTTTGAAAATTTTGGGTTTTAGACTTTATTACTCAAAAAAAAAATAATTATATCTCATTACATAAATTCAAATTCTAGTAGGCTGTCCTCAATATTTATCCTCAAACCTAGGCTCAAATTCTAAAGTTCATATGTAGGCCTATAAGTGTACCTTGAATCAATGTCTGACTTCTGTACTCTGCCTACAGAAGTTTAAATATATTTCTCTTCACTCAATAAATACCATCACCAGTTAGCTCCTACGAATAAGAAATGGTGATAAGAAGCAATAATGATAAATAAGAGAGAGAGAGAGAGAGAGAGAGAGAGAGAGAGAGAGAGAGAGAGAGAGAGAGAGAGAGAGAGAGAGAGAGAGAGAGAAATCGGTCAGTGGCAGTTGACCGTTAGTCTATAACAAACAAAAACAGGATGGTACCGGACAGTAGGCTTAGTCCTCTTTCCTTTCAAAAGGCAGACCTATGGTCTAGGGTAGACCAATATCTACCTATAGCCTAGGGTAGACCTATTCTTCTTCGCAGATATTCGTCAACTCTGTACCAACCGTGTGTCACGATCGTACTTTTCTCTCTCTCTCTCTCTCTCTCTCTCTCTCTCTCTCTCTCTCTCTCTCTCCTCTCCTCTCTCCTCTCTCTCTCTCTCTCTCTGGATATCCCCACGCGAGGAGATGCTAGATTTCCAGGTAAGCCGCTAATTAAGTTGTTTTGATCCTGACAGGTGTGTCCTGTCCGGCGTCAGTCAGTTTCTCCCTAAGGACAGGAACTCCTTTACCTTCTCATTTTTAGTTATCCTATTGCTGCTCTTTCTTATCATTGGGCCTACTAATACCCCTGCTGATCTAAAGACCAATAATTCATCCTTTGTATGTTGACATTAGGTTTATTAATACCGCTTTTGATAATATGGATAGTCCTACTAGGCCTATGCTTGTCTGTACAGTACATACTTACTGTTTTTACAACACATAGCCAGTAGTCTACTAGGCCTATACGTATTTATATGGTAAATGTCTAATTGTTGTTACGGTAATAACCTAGTAGTCTAATAGACCTATGCGAGCTTGTACAATACATATCAAAGTGGAGGTTTTATATATAAAATAACTATATATATATATATATATATATATATATATATATATATATATATATATATATATATATATATATATATATATATATATATATATATATATATATCTTACAAATGAAATTACTTAAAAATTTGGTCTTGGCGTTACCAAAATCTGTCAGGGAATTTTCTTTATTAGAGCAGACATTTTATCATTCGTGAAATATAAGAAAGGAAAGTAGTTGAGAGAGAGAGAGAGAGAGAGAGAGAGAGAGGAGAGAGAGAGAGAGAGAGAGAGAGAGAGAGAGAGAGAGAGCATCCAATACTAGTTCAGTCAAACCTATTCTCAGGCCTTATCATAACCCGTTGCTAATTGCACAATTATTATTATTATTATTATCATTATTATTATTATTATTATTATTATTATTATTATTATTGAAATATATAGAATCATAGTCGACCTTACTCTAAATCTCTTTTTTTTTTATCCGGATATATTTCAAGGCCGTGAGCTTGTTGGGTAAGTGGTGAAATATACATTGAAATATTGTGAGGAAATGAATAGCAATACGGAGAGAGAGAGAGAGAGAGAGAGAGAGAGAGAGAGAGAGAGAGAGAGAGAGAGAGAGAGAGAGAGAGAGAGACTTGTATAACATGAATGGAAGTATAACGCTCTAGTGTTGCGAAATAAACTTAGTTTCATCTTGAATACATCACATTCATTGAAAAAAAAAAATAATTTGATTAGAATTACACAAAATGACTTCACAGAAGAAGAAGAAGAAGAAGAAGAAGAAAAAGAAGAAGAAGAAGAAGAAGAAGAAGAAGAAGAAGAAGAAGAAGAAACCTTTTCACAGATTGGCGGGTCTTTCATCGTAAACAAACCACCTCGGGAATGCCGTTGGATCCCGTGACGTCATAAGGGCGATTATTTCATTCCAAATCGTGATAAAGGAAGGAAATGACATAGGTGCGGAAAGGAATTGCAATTGCAAAGGGTTTATTACACATCTATGGGTGTGTTAGAAGGGAGGTTATTAGGGCATTGCGTGTATAAATAAGGGAAATGAGATTTTACGATTGTCAAAATAGCTTTGGGCTTTGAAGTGTACACACGCGGATAGAAGTAGGCCTATCCTTTTTGGTATTACAAGACTGGTTTAGGAAAGGTAAGTTTTGAAACAGCAATGACTGGACTGCTATAATTAATAATATATATATATATATATATATATATATATATATATATATATATATATATGTATATATATATATATATATATATATATATATATATATATATATATATATATATATACATACATACATATATACACACACACATATGTATATACTGTATATATATATATATATATATATATATATATATATATATATATATATATATATATATATATATATATATTAACCCTTTTAGAGTGTGAAATGGTTTGTGTATCTCCATGATCAGCAAAGCTGTACTAGCTTGGTTAGCTGTGAGTGATCAGACTAAAGTCTCTCACCATTACCAATCCTCAGTGGACAGTGTGGTGATGAAAATGGCCAAATCATGCATTGTAGCATGTGATGCCCTTCTTACAATCTGCAATGTTGTACAGAAATCCCTTGATTGTGGTTGGGAAGTTCGTATGATTGGCCTTGATTTTAGTGCTGCCTTTGACCGTGTTATTCATGAGGCCCTTGTTTCCAAACTCAAACAGTTGGGAGTGGGTGGGTCGTTTCTTAGCATTATTATTGATTTTGTACACTATAGTGAGTATAGGAATGTGATATCTGGTATTCCTCAGGGTAGTGTTCTTGAGCCATTACTTTTCATACCATATACACATGACATGTGGTTTGGCCTAGAAAACAAGCTTGTTGCATAGGCAGATGATTCTACTCTCTTTATATCAATTCCATCTCCTGAATGTAGATCTGGGGTTGCTGAATCCCTTAATAGAGAGCTGTCTAAAATTAGTGCATGGTGCAAATTATGGGATATGAAGTTGAATCTTAACAAAACTCAAAATATGATTGTAAGTAGGTCAAGGACGGTGGCTCCTCAACATCCGGATCTCAGCATTGATAATGTTTCTTTAACTTTGTATGGCTCTTTTAAAATTTTAGGTGTGATTCTCGATAGCAAGTTTACTTTTGAGAAACGCTTTAGGTTTGTCTCTTCTTCAATTACTCAAAAAAGGACTTATTGAGAAAATCTTGTAAGATTTTAGGTGCTCTATCTATGCTGAAGAATTGTTTTGATTCTTTCATTCTACCTTGTTTCTAGTATTGTTCTCCTGTTTGGTCTTCAGCTGCTGATTCTCATCTTAATTTTTTTGGACAGGAACTTACAGTCTATTAAATTTCTTATTCCTGATCGTTAAGCAAGTTGCACAAGATATGCAGTTAATTTTAATAGCCATGCCTTCTCCATCATGAAACTCAATAATGCACAGTAGGCCTACTCTAGAAGTTTTATTCCAGCTGTTACCAATTTGTGGAATGATCTTCCTAATCGGGTAGTTGAATTGGTAGAACTTCAAATCTTCAAACTTGCAGCAAATATTTTTATGTTGAACAGGCTGACATTGGTCTCTTTTTAAAGTTTATGTATGAAACATGTTTTATTATTATTATTCTTAAAATATCTTATTTCAATTGTTCATTACTTCTCATATATTTTATTCATTAACTTATTTCCTTTCCTCACTGGGCTATTTTTCCTGTTGGCTTCCTTGGGCTTTTAGCATCCTGCTTTCCCAACTAGGGTTGTATCTAATAATAATAATAATAATAATAATAATAATAATAATAATAATTACTAAGGACATGCCGGGGCCTTTGTCCTGCAGTAAACTAGAAACGGCTGCATCTGTGGTTATCATTATATATATATATATATATATATATATATATATATATATATATATATATATATATATATATATATATATCAATTCTAGGGCTGAGTACAAGAAGGGCCAATGTCATAAAACCCTGTTTTGAGAAAAACGCATTTGAAAGATTACTTCCTATATTAAAAATCAGGCAATTACAGCAAACGAAAGCTCTTTTTTGTTTAGACTGCTTGTCTTTTAAACTGTTATTTACAGACCAAGGCATTGCATTATTGTTTTTCATTTTGAAGAAAAAAATATATTAGACCAAACTTTGAACAATTTATTGCCTGCAAATTGTGTAAAAAAAAAATTTGCCTTATTGGAAAAAAGTATTTCAAACATTTTGAAGTTAATCTATATCCTTCTAGTAGCTATTATACATTACAATATCTATAATATTCTTGCTTAGAATAAAAAAAAAACATCCTAAATCAATGGCTAAAGAAAAGTGAAAAAAATTACATTGATTAATTTACAAACACAAGTAGATTAATCAAATTCACTAAACAAAATTTGATACATTTTTTAGCATGTTGAGTAACATCCTAAATCAATGGCTAAAGAACAGTGAAATAAAAAAGAGTGATTAATTTACAAACACAAGTAGATTAATCAAATTTAGGGGAAAAAAATCTGATTAGTTTTTGACATGTTGAGTTCCAATAGAAAAGTAATGATCCATAATAATTGTGTCATCCGCCATAACACTCACATATTGGGTTCATCATCTAAATAAACATCATCTGAAGCATCTTCTGCCGCCTGCAGGTTTCTGTAAAATGTTTGCTTCCTGCAGAAATCAAGTCCTTCAACTTTCTGGGTGGAATTTTCCTTGGTCCCTGTTCAAGCTGTGGGAGAATCCAAATGGGTGGTCTTCCTTTTTCCTTTTTTTTCTTAGATCTAAATGCTGCCGTGCAAGATTTCGAAAAAAGGATGTCCAGCACATAATCTGGCCAATCTAATTTTGATTTTATTTCATCTTCTTAATTTGTTGTCCATTATTATATTTATGGTGATTCACCAGGGGGCCAGCAGACATATACAAACTTTTAAAATTAATGAAATCTTCTGTTTGCATTTCAGTCACTTGTAACTTATTTTTTCTCTGGATTGCTCTGAATGTTGTACTCTAGTCCCGTGGCACCTCAATGTTTGTAGCTGATTTTCAATATTTTTCTAACAAATCATGTACTGTGTCTGCTTCCATGTGTGTATGGCCAGGTTCTAAGAAAGAATGCGTTATTTTCATTCCCTTACTCCTGGAAACATGCATAAGCATGGCTGCAAATAAATATTTTGGCCACCTCAAGAGTCACTATATAGTCGAATGTCCTTAATGTCATCTGAGAGGCCATGCAACCATTTCATTACACATGAACCTATTTATTGGCTACCTCTTTTTGCAATCGTTTCATCCCACTTCATGCAGTGTGCTTTATTTCCATCCACACTTGTTTCAAAAATGGTTAAGTTATAAACAGCAAGTTGTCTCTTGTAGTAAACTATTCCTGTCTGCAACAGTGAACCAGGAAATATTTTCTGGAGGTCAAAGGATGCAGTAACAATTCCTTTGTTTTTAAGAGCAAACTCTCTATCAGCTCTCTTTTCATTGTAAGCCATCTCTGCTAATTCATGATGTTCTGATTTTTCTCCTTCAATGCAGTTTTTATCATCCTCACTAGCAGTCATTAGGGATGCCTTAAAAGCATCACATTTTTCACAAGTGTCCTAGGATGGGTGATGGAAGGACAGATTGAACTCTTCATTGAAGATTTTTCTCTACATTGATTCTTTTTTTGGTGGTAAATTGTTTTCATGGCAGTATTTTTGGCAGTATTTTGACTTTTCCATGCCGGAAACTGGTTGATATTTTCTTCTGTTTCCCATGTTTTCCTCTTCCATCTGGAGCTAAATTGCCACTTTCAGACTGTCGCATCTTCTCTGTAACAATCCTAGCTCTCGTGAGCGTAATACCAAAAGTAGATAAAAACATCTTTTGGCATACTTCCTTTTTCAGGTATTAGGCTAGAGGTTCATTCATGTTGCATCTTCACAATGTCTGATGTACTATTACATACATTCACTGATATCACGCACATTACTACTGATTTTGATATTAAATAAATAGTAATTGCTTGCAACCACGTTAGTAACAGAAACGATTTATAAAGTTATGTACGCATATAAATTGTTAAAATCGTTTTGTGCAAGAAAGGCTGAAGTTGACATTGGCCTCTCACGTGGCCCTCTAGGTTTGTAGTAAATGAATATAACAAGGGCCAATCACGACATTGGCCTTTCTAGCATGAATATTTTAATTTGTTACTTGACTTTGGCTAGAATAGAGCGCTTAGTGTAGCTCCCTGAACACACGGACGACATTAACCCTTATAGCACTGATAAAGAGGACATTTTTTAGTTTAGTGGTGGTCTTATCTTCAATCAGCCATTTTTTGACATTGGCCCTTCTTGTACTCAGCCCTAGAATTGACTCTTCTATTCCAGGGAGTGAATATGGCCAGACGATTGACGTGGTTCGTTGCCCTGATGTCCATAGTGACTATGAAAAAAAATGTAGACGCTGAACCGGAGGGAAAGAAAATCGTCTGTTATTATACATCTGGAGCCCAAAACAGGACGGGTGAGTTTGCTTATTGTTATTGTTAATGTTGTTTGTGTTGTTGTTGTTATACTGATTGTTGTGATAGTTATAGGTGTGGTTATAGCTAGGTTAGGAGCCACATTTGGGTATAATAACCAAATAATGACTCAGGGTTGTGGTGGCCGATGTGGTAACGTCCTTGACTGGGATTCAATTCTGGCTCAAACTTGTTAGTGTCTTTGGTCGCTGCAATTTCACCATCCTTGTGAGCTAAGGATGGGGGCTTTGGGGGAGCCTATAGGTCTATCTGCTGAGTCATCTGCAGCCATTGCCTGGCCCTCCTTGGTCCTAGCTTGGGTGGAGAGGGTGCGTGGGCGCTGATCATATGTATATATAGTCAGTCTCTATGGTATTGTCCTGCACGATAGGTCAATTTCACTGTCCCTTGCTTCTGCCATACATGAGCAGCCTTTAAATAGGCTTTCCCAAACTCCCATCCTCAGCTCACAAGCTTAGAAACAACGATAGCGACTCGTTTGGAATATTACCTGACGGGCTAGACAGTAATACTTTGGATCCTTCTTTCTGGTTACGGCTCATTTTCCCCTTGATTACAGATACACCGAATAGTCTGGCATATTCTTAACACATTCTCCTCCTACCTCGTACACCTGACAACACCAAGATAGCCGAAAATTCTTCTTCACTTCATTTTATTTGATACTTCTCTGTGTAGGCCTACTTACAAAATGTCAAACTTACAGCGAATGTTTTTATGCTGAACAAGTTAACATAAGCCTCTGTTTTATAGTTTATATATAAAAGATCTGTTTTAATATGAAAGTAAAATGTTATTTTAATTGTTCACTACTTCTCTTATAGTTTATTGATTTCCTTTCCTCACTGGGGTGTAAGCCTATATAGATATGTATATTTCTTTCATATCACCTATAACCATTCTATATCATCCTCGCCCAAGAAAACAAACAGATTTGCAACCTATAAATGTCTATGTATCCTTCATCCTGCATCTCATTCCACAGGACCAGCCATGTACACCATCGCAGATATCCCCATTGAGATGTGCACACACGTCATCTATTCCTTCGCTGTCTTACACGGTGAATCATTGACAGCTGTTGAATATGACGGTTACCTCGACAAAGATAGAGATTATGCCAATTACAGAGAGTTCTTGCAACTCAAAAGTAGGAATCCTAAAGTAAAGGTGAGCAAAGTTAAAACATAGGCCTAAGTGAAATAATGTAGTATTATGTTAAGTAATCAAAGTCTAATGTGAATTTGTAAGAGTATACCATGAAATTATTTCTGTTTTCTTTAAAGCGTGACACACAAGATAAATAACACACACGCTATCGCATTAATATATAGTCAGTGTAATATTATGACCGTTACCTTGACCTAGACAGAAGATATAGGCCTAAGTGAAAAAAAAAAATGTATTGCAAACAAATGAAGCGCATTCCTCGGGTTTATACTTTTCTCAAATCATAGAATTTAGACAAAAAAATCATTATTATTTCAAGCACAGTTTTATTTTTCATTCGATTGTTTTTGTATAGCCTATATTATATGAATGAAGGTTGCAAAGTGTTGGGGGCAGTTAAGGGAGTAGCAAAAAATAGAGGGTTGGGCATGAATGTAAAGAGAGTTCTATATGAGAAAGTGATTGTACCAACTGTGATGTATGGATCAGAGTTGTGGGGAATGAAAGTGATGGAGAGAAAGAAATTGAATGTGTTTGAGATGAAGTGTCTAAGGAGTATGGCTGGTGTATCTCGAGTAGATAGGGTTAGGAACGAAGTGGTGAGGGTGAGAACGGGTGTAAGAAATGAGTTAGCAGCTAGAGTGGATATGAATGTGTTGAGGTAATTTGGCCATGTTGAGAGAATGGAAAATAGCTGTCTGCTAAAGAAGGTGATGAATGCAAGAGTTGGTGGGAGAAGTACAAGAGGAAGGCCAAGGTTTGGGTGGATGGATGGCTTGAAGAAAGATTGTGACGCAGTTCCGGTAGGCCCTGCTGCTGCCTCCGATGCCTTAGATGACCGCAGAGGTAGCAGCAGTAGGGGATTCAGCATTATGAAGCTTCATCTGTGGTGGATAATGTGGGAGGGTGGGCTGTGACACCCTAGCAGTACCAACTGAACTCGGTTGAGTCCCTTGTTAGGCTGGGAGGAATGTAGCGAGTAGAGGTCCCCTTTTTGTTTTTGTTTCTTTGTTGATGTCGGCTACCCCCCCCCAAAAAAAAAAAAAATTGGGGGAAGTGCCTTGGTATATGTATGTATGTATATTATAAGGTTCAGAGAATCCATAGATATAGTACTGCATTAAAGTATGTCTCAACTAAAACTGTGAAGCGTCAATGTTTCAAGAAAAGTAAAACAAATAAAAAAATATTCAATTTGACCCAAGTGCTGATAAGCATGTCAGCCTAGTATTTACTACCACTATCCATTTGTATATCCCATTTTCATTATATAGTTTTGCAAAAGGAAGAAGACCTTCAACCTGAACATAATTTTTTTTTCATATGGTACTTCATTCACCAAAATTTTTCTTTAGTTACTCCTTGGATTGGGCAGCCATACTGACTCCAGCTCTGACAAGTATTCTCAGATGGTTTCCAATCACTTAAGTAGAGCCAACTTCATCGCCAGTGCTGTCCGTTTCCTGAAATCTTATGGCTTTGATGGCCTCGACTTAAACTTGGGATATTCTCCCACTAAAAACTCTCCCCAGGATAAGATAGGTAAGGAATAACTAAAAATGTAAATTTCTTCTTCTTCTGTTGATTTCCTGGAATTAAGATGTCGAGGATTACTTTGTAGTGAGCTAATAATAGACTATATCTCTTTGATAAGATTGCAAACAAATCTACAGCATTAACAGTCTTGATTTTAATTTGGGATTAAAATTTTAAATTCTGATTTAAAACTAAATTTTGTGAGTAATTTGCCAATTTTTCCATTCAGGATTTCGTCTGTGGATTGAAGAACTTCGAGAAGCCTTCAACCCTGATGGCCTACTTCTGACTGCTGCAGTACCAGCTGGTAGGAACTTTACCAACCAGGGTTATGATTTACCGGCCATAATCAATGCCCTAGACCAAATACACATCATGGCGTTTAATTTCCACGGTCCTTGGGAAGAAGAAGTTGCTCACCCTTCACCGCTCTTCCCTGCTAAAGGTCAGCCCGAGGAACTATCAGCCGATTTCGCTGTCAGTCACTGGATTGAGAAAGGTGCCCCTGCCGGGAAACTGGTCTTGGGAGTTCCTTTCCACGGAACGTCTTGGACACTCTCAGGGACTAATACTTCTCCGGGAGCACTTACAAAGGGCCCTGGTAATCCCGGGAGATTCAATAAATGGTCAGGGACGTTGGCCTATTATGAAATATGCTACGCGCATGAGCACGAAAGATGGAAGAAGATGCTAAGTCCAGAGGGTCCATATGTAGTAGAAGATCATCAGTGGGTTATGAAGGATGATGTTGAGGTGATCTCATCTAAGGGTGATCAATGGGTTGGCTATGATGACATAGAGGCTATCACAAAGAAGGTTAATATCTTAACTTAGTTATCTTCCTCAAACTAGAGCATGAAACTATTCAGAGGCAATCTGCTTTTTGAAATCTGACTGTATTGCAATACACTAAATGAGATTAAGTTGAAGTCTGAAAATTTCCTGTTGGTTCTTTGATAAAACTGTACAATGGAGTTTTTTTTTTCCAGAGCGAGTATGTCAAGACGAAAGGTTTAGGCGGCATCATGATATGGGATATAACTATGGATGACTTTAGGGATATGTGCAGCAGTGGACCTAATCCTCTTATGAAAGCCATTTTCAAGATCCTTGGAAGAGCAGCTAATAGGCCTACTGATAATAACATAAAGTAAGTGCTGGAAACATCTGTGCCTGGCTATCGCCAGATGGGGTTCGAGTGTAGCTCAAGCTTGATAGTTTCTTGCAGAGTCTACAATTTCACCATCCTCGTGAGCTAAGGATTGGGGGTTTGGTGGAGCATATAGGTCTACCTGCAGACTTATCTACAGCCATTTCCTAGCCCTCCTTGGTCCTAGCTTGGATGGAGAGGGGCCTGGATGCTGATCATATGATAATACAGTCAGTCTGTAGGGTATTCTCCTGTTAGCTAGGACAATGTCACTGTCCCTTGCCCGTGCCACTGTAATAAAATAGAGATGGTGATATTGATTTGATCTGCCTCAAACAACAAAGTATAGAATACTGATAAGTCTTATATTTTCTTCAACAGACCAATCATACCGTCCATCAAAAGACCCACTCGCCGGAAGCCCACGTATCGAGCACATTCGAAACCATCTCGGCAGTTATTCCCAGAACCTATCAATCCAATGCCTGCTCTGAATGTGGACGAGTGTATAAAATTGGGCTATACACCTGATAAAAAAAGTTGTATCCACTTCTACCGATGTGTTGGCAGGCAGATAAATCATTACAGGTGTCCCTCTGGGCTCTCTTGGAATCAAACGCAGAGAGGCTGCATCCTGCAACAGAAAAACAGGTGTAAAAATAAGCCACTTTTATGAAGTTAGGAGGGACTGTCTTTATAAGAACAAGTGAAAAAAAAAAAAGGATTTTGACGTAGGAAAAATCTATTTTTGGTTGAGACAGCCATGTCGTCCTGATGGAAGGTCCTTCCGGCAGCTTCCTACTGTATAATATTTCTGCGATTGATATTATAAGAGAATTACCATCAGGAATCGCGGGGTTCTAACCCCCGGAACGACTATCCTAAGATATCGTGTATAATCAGGGACGTATCCGTAGATAACCATAGATATCTGCACCCCTGATAGACTTAACCCAGTCTAAGAAACTAGGGGGAAGGATAGGTGAGGAGCTGTTGCAATTGACATGTCTTCCTAGTAGAAGCAAGCCAGTAAGCTATTCAAGTTATCGTTGTGGGGTTACAGTTGATTAATTTGATTGTTGTGTAGCTAGAGGAAGCAGTTAGTACAATCTTTCTTGATCTGCAGTTACTCTGTGCTACTATGACAGTAATGTTCATAATTCTTTGTGTGTAGACAGAGCTAAGCTGGTTTTTGTAAATAATTTCCTGCTGGCAGGAAGTATGTATTTAAAATCTTAGCAATACCTATTTATATTTAACTTATTGTTACCATAAAATATAATGCAAATTAGAAATTTCAATGCATCCTTATAACGGTAAGTTAATGAATCAAAATTGTTGAATATCCTCAAAGAAGAGGAATTAAAGAGCTATGTCTTGCATTCGCTTAACTTTGGCTTATTTAAAAAGTAAAGAAAAGAAAAATCTATAGTAAAAAAATAGGACAGATAATGAAACAAGCCATAAACGTTTGTTTTCCTCTATTACTTTTTCATAATATAAAACATTTCGCCACATGGGAAACAAGCTGAAATTATTAAGAAAAACTATATAATTATAAAAAAAAATAGCTTTATTTCCTCACTAAATGACTTGGAACTGTGACTTCGTTATCATAGTCAAAAAAATTATCGATAGTAAAAAATAGGACAGGTAATGAAACAAGACATAAGCATTTGTTTTACTCTATTACTTTTTCAAAATATAAAATAATAATCACACGAGAAACAAGCTAAAACTATAAAAAAAAAACCATATAATTAAAGAAAATAGCTTATTTCCTCACTAAACGACCTGAAACTGGGACATCGTCAACATAGTCTGCCAAACGAAACGAGGCACAGTGTAAATCCGGACGTCGGACGTCGGACGTCGGATGCCGTCCGGGAGAATAGAAAACCGCTTGTATCACCGGTAAAGGCGCCATAATACACCACTTTTTTGACACTGGTAAATTTCACTGGTACTTTCTGTTATTTCCTGAATAAATGTTCGAAAAATATTGATTTACTTGATTCATTGATTTATTTGATTCATTGTTGTAAATTTCTTGAATTTTTTTGTTTGTGATAAAACTTTTTACATTTACCTTTACATTAATTTTAATATTCACCTTTTCTTAATTGCTTTATTATTTCTTTCAATTGAGTATATTTGCTTATATTTATGGTTATGGGAAATAATATGGTGTAGGGGGGTGGATTAGTTGGTTAGACTGTCAACTGCCTCCCCGTGGCTCTGACTGGGCAACAGGCACAGGCTATTATAAAACAAATAAACGGATTTTGAGCGAAGCAAAAAATCTATTTTTGGGTGAGATAGCCATGGCATCCTGATGGAAGGTTCCTTTTTGGTAGCTTCCTTGGGTATATAAATACTAAATATTCCCAGAGAATTTAACCACAGGTTATCACAGAATTCTAACTTCTGGAGCGAGTATCCTAAAGGTTTCCCTTTAAGACATCGTACTTCAACAGGGGACGCATGTATTAACGCGCCACATAGCTATCTACACCCACATAGAGTTAACAATTCGATGTGTAGGGGCGGAGAATAGCTGGGGAGCCGTTCCACAGCTAATCTCGTTCGTGGCTACTTTTGGTACTCGAGACGTAAACAAACGGGCGCCATTGCTAAATGACGTCACGTCCGTCCTCATCCTGAAGCCAGTTGCTTGCCGGTCACCATGATACAGCAGGACAGGGTGGGACCTGAAAAAACTGGACGAAGTAGCAGGGAGGGTCCATCAGGACGCCATGGCTATCTCACCCAAAAATAGATTTTTCGCTTCGCTCAAAATCCGTTTTTTGGGCTCAAGCCATGGCGTCCTGATGGTAGAATACCAGAGAATCAATGTATCGTGGTAGATTTTCCCCTTGTAGTGTAAGTGCCGAGGGCTTTGAACAGGTTAGTATAGTAATCTCAATAGAAGAACCGTAGGGAAGAGACCTTCCTGCCCCCCTGGCAGTGAAGTCCCCACGGGCCATGCTGAAGATCAAAATGGTCATCGAAGGGCTACCCACCTTGCCGGGAGAACATGAAGAACTCGGAGACAAGACTGAATGGTTGGCATTCATATAGGAACATTCTCAAGGGCAGACAAGTGGTGGTTAGGCACTGTCTGTGAATAGAGAATCGTCTGGTCTCTAAGGTATGATGTAAGTAAGTATTCGTGTAGGAATATTACATTGCAGAGGTGAGTATATCATAAGGGTTGAATCCTTAGTAATCTTCATCGACTATAAGAGGAAGGGGATAATAAAACTATGACAGTCATGTATTTCATAGTTTAAGTAGGAGCGGATTGAGACGCACAAGTAATAAAATAGAAATTTTATTTCATAATTGCAGAATATGTTAAATAAATGCAATAAATATGTAAAAGTAATTTACAACAAATTATAATGTACATAGTAATGAAAGACTTGCTCTTGAATCTGAAAGAGAATTTCAATTTATTAGTAGGCACTCGTTCCAGAGGAACGTCAGTCTTTAAAATTAAAACACATCATGCTCTTGGAATGCAGCACTCATGTGACGACTATGACATTTCACCTGGGATAAGAACAGTATATGAAAAAGCACTAAGTGTTTTTAAATCACTACGTATCACGCGAGGGTCAACATAGGCACCCGAGGAGTTAGAGTCCCAAGTAACTCACTGTTCTATGCAGAGTTAGGTGCAGGTTTCATAACACTACCTGCGGCTACCACAAAATGTTTGACTTCATGCACTTGTTTCGCATAATGTTTGAAGAAAACACGCGAGGATTTCCAGCCTGTAAAACTCTTAAGGCTTTCGAAATCCATACTCTGAAAGAAATTCAGAGACGATGCAACTTTTCTAGGATCGTGACCGGCGGGTGTACTGTCAGGATCCGCTCTGCGAATGAAGTAGGTGATTTTCGCTCTTAGTTGTTTCAGTGACAGGTCGCTGCCCGATGTTTCTCCTTTGAAGAGTTGGCCTCCACCAAAGTCCGAAGTTCTACGAAGATAGACCTTGAGGCTCTCTACTGGACATAGAGAGGCATCTTCTTTCAGGGGGCATATTCTCCAAGGGCCCCATCTTTTGGTGGGTAATTCGTTTTTGGCGAGAAACGTCGGATCCGGGAAGAGGGTAAGGTCTCCTGAATCTGTAAACAGAATGTGGCCCTCGTCCCTTGATAATGCCACTATTTCGCTGACTCGGGCTCCTGAGGCAAGAGCAAAAAGAAAAATAACTTTTTGAGTCAGATCCTTGAGAGGGCACGAATCATTGTCCAAGTTGGAGGCAAAATGGAGCACCTTGTCCAGGGACCAGGAGATCGGTTTTGGTGGGGGTGCTGGGCGTAGACGAGCGCATGCCTTCGGCAGTTTATTGAAGATGTCGTTGGACAGATCAATCTGGAAGGCATACATCAGTGGTCTAGTCAAGGCCGATTTGCAAGTAGAAATCGTGTTGGCTGCCAAGCCCTGTCCATGAAGGTGAATGAAGAAGGACATGCAAAAATCGATGGTGATTTCCGTAGGACTTTTTGCCTTGACGAATGAGACCCATTTTCTCCAGGATGATTCATATTGCCGTCGTGTGGATTCGGTCTTGTATTCCTCGAGGAAGTCGAGACTCTTCTTCGATATCCCGAACCTTTTCTTCACTGCTAGGGAGAGAAAATCATGAGATGAAGGTCCCTGACTTTCAATGATGAAGCGAAGACAGTCGACTTCTGTACTTGCTGGGAGAGAACTGGGCCCGGGAGAGGGATCAGCGTAGGTTGTAGCTCCAGGACTAGGGGGTACCAGTTGCTCCGAGGCCACTTGGGAGCCACTAGGGCTGTTGTTCCTTTGAAGGTTCTCAGTTTGGAGAGGACTCTCAGTAGAAGGTTGGTGGGAGGGAACAGGTAGATCTTGGACCATCTGTTTCAGTCCAGTGACATGGCGTCCACTGCTTCTGCCTTGGGGTCCTCGTACGGGGCCACATATCGAGGAAGTTGATTGTTGTCGCTCGTTGCGAAGAGATCGATCTGAAGTTCTGGGACTTGGTGAGAGATGAAGGAGAATGATCTTGCGTCTAGAGACCATTCCGACTCTATCGGGTTTGTCCGAGATAGAGCGTCCACCGTCACGTTGCGGAATCCTTGTAGGTGAACTGCAGACAGGTGCCATTTCTTCTTCTCTGCCAGACGGAAGATTGTCAGAAGCACCTGATTTATCTGGGGCGATCTTGAGCCTTGGCGATTGAGACATCGAACTACCACCGAGTTGTCTAGGGTTAGACGAATATGGATCTAGGGAAGCGGGGAGAGTTTCTTCAGAGTTAGAAGAACCGCCATGGCCTCCAAGATGTTGATGTGAAACGTCTTGAATAGGAGAGACCATGTGCCTTGAGCCTGTTTCTGGTGGGAATGACCTCCCAAACCCTCCAGCGAGGCGTCCGTGTGGATGTTGAGTGATGGAGGTGGGTGTTGAAGAGGGATGGACCTTTTCAGGGCCTTTGCTTCCGACCATGGCTTGAGGAGCAGCCGAAGTCTGTTTGGGAGCCGTCTCTTGAGGTCTCTTCGAGCGATGGATGCGGAACGTCTCCAGACTCCCGCGGCATCCTTTAGCTGTGCACGTAGCACTGGGTTTGTCACTGAGGCGAACTGTAGAGAGCCTAGAACTCGTTCCTGCTGACGTCTTGAGATCCGTTTGGATTTCAGCAGTCGCTTGACAGACCCTGCTATTTCCTTCCTTTTCTTCTGGGGAATGGAAAGGCGGTGTGACTGAAGGTTCCACTGGATTCCTAACCAGTGGAACTTCTGAGCTGGAGAGAGGCAAGATTTCTTCGCGTTTATCTTCAATCCCAGGTGTTCTAGGAGCTGGGTGACTTTGTTGCAGGATTTTAAATAATCCTCGGGCGATGGAGCCCAGACTAGCCAGTCGTCGAGGTAGGCCATCACCTGGACGTCTCGGAGGCGAAGCTGTTGAACGATGGCATCCGCCAGCTTTGTGAAGATCCGAGGGGCCACGTTGAGGCCGAAGGGCATGGCCCTGAAGGCGTAGCTTTTCCTTTGGAGTCGAAATCCTAGGTAGGAGGAAGCGTGGTGGTTCATTGGAACGTGCCAATAGGCATCCGCCAGGTCTATGGAGACCGTGTAGGAACCTTGAGGCAGAAGGGTCCTTATCTGTTGAAGAGTCAGCATCTTGAACTTGTTGTTCGCTATGAACTTGTTGAGGGGGGATAAGTCTAGAATGACTCTGAGCTTGTCGGAGTCCTTCTTGGGGACGCAAAACAGTCTCCCTTGGAACCTGGTTGACTTTACCCTCCTTATCACCTTCTTGTTCAAGAGATCTAGGACATATTCTTCCAGAAGGGGGGTTGATTGTTGGAAGAATTGCTGGAAGGTTAGGGGTGGTTGAGTCCAACTCCAGCCTAGACCCTTCTTGACGATGCTGTGTGCCCAGGGATCGAAGGTCCAACGACCCTGGAATTGGCGGAGTCTTCCTCCCACCGGAAGCACTTCATTGCTTCTGGTGTCCCGAGGGTTTACTGCCTCGGCCGCTAGCTCCCCTTCCTCCTCTGCCTCTGGAGGGACGGCGAGATGCGTCTCTGCCTGCACCTCTGTTTGAGCCTCTACCTTTGGGACGAAAGGTAGTCGTCTGTTGCTCGAAAGCAGGGGTGAAAACCGGCGACCGTGACAAGACCGGTTGGGTGACCAGCTGAAAGGTCTGCTGTGGCTGAGCTGCCACTTGGGGAGTAGCGGGTCCCGGAAACTGCCGTCTCTGTTGACGTTGCTGGGGTTTCTGCTTGGAGGATTTCCTCTTAGGTTGAGGGCCGTCGTCCTAAGAGGATTTCCTCTTCTTCGACATGCCCCACTTGTGGAGAAGGTTCCTGTTCTCCGTGGCGGCCTTGTCGGTGATCTCTTTCACAAGGTCAGAGGGAAAGAAGTGCTTACCCCAGATGTTGGAGGAAATCAGCCTCCGGGGTTCGTGTCTCACTGTGGCACTTGAGAACACGAATTCACGACAGGCTCTTCATGAAGCTGTACAGGTCCTTAACTACAGTTGCCAAATGCGTTTTGGCGAGCACCATGTAGTGGTCGGGGACTCTAGTGTCACCGGCCATGACGTCAAGCTGTACCTGGAGGGACATGGATGTGGGGAGCCTTTCCTTCATGTCTTGTTCCCGACGAAGGAGATGGTCATTAAGTTTTGGGAGGTCTTCGTTAAACTGACGTCCAGCCACGTCAGGATCTAGTTTCCCCATCACGAAAGTATGCTGGACATCTTTCCAGTGTTGAACATCGGGGGGGAGTAATCAGGGAGAAGGGTCTGCACTCCTCCAGTGCAGGGCAAGGTTTCCCTTCTTCCACTGCTTTGTGTACCGCAGCGAAGGCCTTTTCCATGAAGGGGAGGATCGCATCATCTGGTGCGACGTAGGTAGGGTGCTTCTTGCTCAGCGCCGGAAGCTTCGAGCAGGTAAAACCCCTACTTTTAATAGCGTTTGCCAGCATAGCCTGGGCCTTCGGGAGATCGAACACTATCACCTCCTTAGGTTCGGTCTCTTCTTTAGAGGCAGGTTCGGATCGAAGTCGGACGTAACAGTCCGGATAAGCCTCAAAACTCGGGAAGAACTCCACTTCTTCCAGGGCAACCGAGCCGACCTTCTCACTGACGAAGATCCTGCCCGTTGCGATAGGCATGTGCTCAGCATACCTCCAGGGGTTGGCGTGCGAACATGCCGGGAGGTCCTTAACCGAAATCCTTTTCGGCTCCTTTGAACTTCCCATGGTCCTGATGTATTCGTGTGTTTCACGGAGTTTCTTGTCCATAAGAGCTTCGAGCATACAGAACATCTCCTGGGCGCTGGATGGGATGGGGTCCGGGGTGGTGGAGGTAGACGGGAGTGATACTTCCGTCGGTGTAGGAGTTGGGGCGGTGGTGGAAGGCGGAGCGACCTCTTGCTCCGACTCGGCGTATTCCACTCGGTCTTCCTCATAGTCCAGTTCTTCGGCCATGAGGTTCCTCTCCGTGGTCTCCGACACCTCCGACATACGATCCGCGTTGTCGGTATCCAGGCGACACTCGTGCATGGACTGGGCCATGACTACATCGGGTTCCACCGTGATCTGGACGGTGGGGATCTGATCCTTGGGGACCACAGAGTCTGGGGATGCCTTCGGGAAAAGCAAGGCCCTCAAGTCTTCAGTGGCAAGGTATGGTCCAGTGGCGTTCTTCTGGAAGCCACGCACCCATTTGCGTAGCTTTTCTCGAGAAGCGTCCCTAACCTCCGCTGAGGGAGGGTTATTGAACGCCTCGACCAGGCGGTCCTGGCAGACCGTACAGTTCTGCGGGTCCCAAAACTTCAGATCACCTCTCTTGTTGGCGCAAGGGGCGTGAGTCCTACATGCCGTGTGCCCATAGAAGTGCGGGCGCTTCACTCCACAGAAGCCGTGGTCGCACTTCACGTACTCTTCCTGTAAGAGAAAGAGAACATGAATATGGGGGAGTCATAAGAATGACTTCTATTCTAAAGTTAAACATTAAAGGATTAATTTTTAACTTAATATTAAGTGGTATAGACAATGTGATGTCCTGAGAGTGGGCGGAAATGAAGGAGATAGACACATACTCCGTGTAACCCGCCCGGCTGGTTACCGTAACCTTATCCATAGGCAATTTGTTTGTGACCGAGGGCACAGGGCAGAATTCTTCATAGATTGCCAGGAAGGCAGGGGGAATTCTAGTTGGGATTGCCAAGGACATAAAACTGGGACTGAGGCCACTCAGACCATAGAATTGGGAACGTAGGCGATCCCATAGGGTAACGGTTTCCGGCAACCAGCCGTGCTAAGATACACACAGCATGATGGAAATTTGTGATATGCAAGAAGACAGCATGGTTATTAATAGAACGGTAAGATAATACCTATCTATTATGTAGTCAAACCATCTGGTTGCAATGTAGGGCTATCAACATGAGATGATAGCTAGTAGAAGGGGTGCAAGTCGCTTTGACGCCTCCGGAAGGCTCCGGCAGACCGACGGCACGCCGGAGGCCGCTCCAGCAGAGTTTCTGGCATTAGGGAAGACAAATATATAAGTCAGGAGTAAAGCCAGGATGGCGGCCGTCGTCACAACGGCGGCACGTACGGCGGGTAGCGGGGGCTCCGGCAGCCGAAGGTTGCTGGCTTGGTGACAGGTACAAGGAAAGGGCTATAGCAGAACCGGACTGCCGGCAGTGGATGCCGGCACTCCGGGGGCCGGACCGATGGATGGACGACCGAAGCTATGACGTATGAGGGAAGGCCATCGGCTGGACGCTGACGGGAGGCGGCAGTCCCCGGCACACGGAGGACTGACGGCCCAGTGGGCAAGGAATGTGTCACCAAGGGTGGGAGGTGGGTATCACCGACAGGGGAGGCGGCAAGGGACCGGCACCAGGATAGTGAAAGAGACAGAAGGAGGGATGTAGGGGTACGGACACGGACCCCAAGACATCCCACCTGAGAGGGTGTACCCATGATAGAGGCTAGCCCTATCACCCAGAGGCAGGGGCCGCAGGCGGCCGGGAGCCAGGGTAGCCCAAGGGAGGGCTAGGGAACACCCAAGAGGGGGGAGAACCCCTGCGGACAAAACGCATCAAGTGGCTAACCCCATAGGACACTATGAAGGGTATAAGTACCAGAGCGGACTGCACACAGAAGCTCAAGGTAGCCCTATCACTCCACCCTAAGGAAGAGTTGTAGGACAGGGGACAGATGGGTATAGACTAACCTAAGTATAGGCTAGGCCATACAAGAGATAGGAGGGGAGGGGAGAAGAAGAAGGATCTTCAATAGAGGAGGCTCTGTACCAAAGCGGCCACCAAGGAAGGGAGGACGTTCCCTAGCCTAAGGTAAGGCAGCCTGTCTGAGAACGCTGCATGGGTATCGTTTCAGCAAGGCACAGAACTAACTCCCCCCAAGCCTAACCTAGAGCAGGGATGTTACACCCTGAACTAGGAAGGATGGAAGACGTATCGCTATTGCAGGGAAGGTCGGAAACCTAGCCCCAGCAATAGAGGAAGGGCGTGCCGTTCCTCATTCTCGGACGCAACCCTAAGGGGGGATCATTCCCTTAGGGAGGACAGAGAAGCGATAGATACTCTGATATGAGCTTGATCCCCTTACGTGGTAGGGGGAGCAAGGCTACACAGAGGGGATGCCCTAAGGCAGGGGGTGAAGGAAGCATATAGGGGTCCTACATGTAGGTTAGATTAGAAAGGCACACTAACTAACCTATCCCCTATATGGTCCCTGAAGGCGAAAACACTTGCATCACAGTCAACAGTATCATAAAATAATGCCACTATCTTCATAACTAAACTTAGGATCACTGAAATATATCAAGCATGAACACTGATGATAGGCACTCTGGCCTAGGGGCTAGACTAGCGAACTGGTATGGGGTCAGATGATGACCGATAACAAAGCGTCAAAACACGATATATAAAGTTCCTAGCTATGAAGACTAATTAACTAATAGTATCGATTAGTTAATGAGGCCGGAAAACGCTGTTGAGGCTAGCTAAATAAGGCATGCAAAACAACAGCGACGCCATAAAATGGCGGGTCCGGTCGAGGCACAGCTCTGCCACAAAACATAAAATATCTCGAAAAGTAAAAGTTACTTTACGGTCAGAGCTTATTTAAACAATACTGGAACCTTGTACTCAACTTTCCAGAAGAAGGCGAGGCCGAGGGTAGAGACATGGCTAAGATGCAAGTCGATAAGATACGCACAGGGAAAAATCCGTCTAGTAAGGCAAGCTACTAAGCGAAGGATGAGGACGGACGTGACGTCATTTAGCAATGGCGCCCGTTTGTTTACGTCTCGAGTACCAAAAGTAGCCACGAACGAGATTAGCTGTGGAACGGCTCCCCAGCTATTCTCCGCCCCTATAAATCGAAGTGTTAACTCTATGTGGGTGCAGATAGCTATGTGGCGCGTTAATACATGCGTCCCCTGTTGAAATACAATGTCTTAAAGGGAAACCTTTAGGATACTCGCTCCAGAAGTTAGAATTCTGTGATAACCTGTGGTTAAATTCTCTGGGAATATTTAGTAGTTATATACCCAAGGAAGCTACCAAAAAGGAACCTTCCATCAGGACGCCATGGCTTGAGCCCATAAAAAACGAATTGATTGATAAGATTTCAGTACATTTCAAGTGAAATAGGCTTCATTTCTTACATGTAGTATACTGTGCCTGGCTAAAGTTGGCAACATTTTAATTGGTTAGTGGATCATACTAAACCCATTGGCAACTAAATGCAGGGTAAAGGGAGTGGTAGGCCCTTTCTCCTTATGTTACTTTACAGCCGGGTAAATTCTTATCTGTGACTGCTGATTGGCGACGTCTGGCTTTTATCCTAACAGGGTAAAATAGCGGGCAGTTAAATAGTGTAATGTTGACGTCCGATTGAGATTATTCTCAATAACATGAAAATAAACCAATATTTTTCGAACAATTATTCAGAAAATAACAGAAAGTATCAGTGAACATTACCAGTCACAAAAAGAGGTGTATTTTCGCGTCTTTCCCGGTGATACAAGCGATTTTCTATTCTCCCGGACGGCATCCGACGTTCGACGTCCGGATTTTACACTGTGCCCATCTGGCGGCAGGGACAACAAACACTCTTGCATGACGTATCATACGTGAAGGCCTACCTACACTTGGGTGAGCATATATATATATATATATATATATATATATATATATATATATATATATATATATATATATATATGATACATTAATGTCTGGATTCTCTTAACGACCTCGGGATCAGAGCCCCAGGTGAAATCACACAAAGACAAGAGCTTGTGACCGACCGGGAATCGAACCCTGGTCGGCTAGCTTGTATAGACAGTGACTAAACCACTTGGCCACGAAGAAAGGTAAAAGTCAATGACAATTCTTCTGTACTCAATCGTATATTTCGTATTTTCATTTTCCCTGTGGTTCTGCATCTGAGCATCACGTTTTCTTGTGATATATATATATATATATATATATATATATATATATATATATGCATGGTCACTGCAGGCATAGTCTCTAGCCGAACAGGTGGTGGTTCGAATCCCCACCCGGCCAGAAGCTGTCACCATAAAATGAATTCCAAGTGGATATATATTCCCGAGATAGAATTCGGTATTAAATGCCATTCGTGGGTGATATTTACATATATATATATATATATATATATATATATATATATATATATATATATATTTACACAGATATATATATATATATATATATATATATACATATATATATATATATATATATATATATACATATATCATCAATCATTACTAGTCCAATGCTGAACAAAGTCCTCAGACATATCCTTCCACTCCCGTCTGTTTATGGTCTTTTTATGCCAATTTATAAAAGGAAATTTACTTAGTTCGTTAGTTCATCATCTTCTCTTCCTTTCCTAGAGACCCATTCTGTTATTCTTCATGTCCATTTATTATCTAGCATTCTCATTACATGTCCTACCAATGTCCATTTCTCAATCTTACAAGTTGTTAGAATATCCTATACTTTAGTTTCCCGATTAGGAAGATCATTCCACAACTTGGTAACAGCTGGAATGAAACTTCTAGAATACTGTGTAGTTTTGAGCATCATGATGAAGAAGGCCTGGCTATTAGAATTAACTGCCTGCCTAGTATTACGAACAGGATAGAATTGTCCAGGGAGATCTGAATGTAAAGGATGGTCAGAGTTATGAAAAATCTTATGCAACATGCATAATGAACTAATTGAACGACGGTGTCAGAGATTAATATCTAGATCAGGAATAAGAAATTTAATAAACTGTAAGTTTTTGTCCAAAAAATTAAGATGAGAATCAGCAGCTGAACACCAGACAGGAGAACAACACTCAAAACAAGGTAGAATGAAAGAATTAAAACACTTCTTCAGAATAGATTGATCACCGAAAATCTTCTAAGACTTTCTCAATAAGCCAATTTTTTGTGCAATTGAAGAAGACACAGACCTAATGTGTTTCTCAAAAGTAAATTTTACTGTCGAGAATCACACCTAAAATTTTAAGAGTCATACAAATTTAAAGAAACATTATCAATACTGAGATCCGGGTGTTGAGGAGCCACCGTCCTTGACCTACTTACAATCATACTTTGAGTTTTGTTAGGATTCAACTTCGTACCCCATAATTTGCACCATGCACTAATTTTACCTAAATCTCTATCAAGGGATTCACCAACCCCAGATCTACATTCAGGGGATGGAATTGATGCAAAGAGAGTAGCATCATCTGCATATGCAACAAGCTTGTTTTCTAGGCCAAACCACATGTCATGCCTATATAGTATGAAAAGTAATGGGCCAAGAATACTACCCTGTGGAACACCGGATATCACATTCCTAAACTCACTATGGTGCCCATCAACAACAACTCTTTGAGATCTATTACTTAAAAAATCAATAATAATGCTAATAAACGACCCACCCACTCCCAACTGTTTCAGTTTGAAAACAAGGGCCTCATGACTAACACGGTCAAAGGCAGCACTAGAATCAAGGCCAATCATACGAACTTCCCGACCACAATCAAGGGATTTCTGTACAGCATTGGAGATTGTAAGAAGGGCATAACATGCTCCAAGGCCTTTACGAAAACCAAATTGCAAACTAGGGAGTAGATGATTACCTTCAGCAAACCTATTTAGACGTTTTGCCAGAAGACATTCAAAAACTTTAGATAATATGGGAGTTATGAAAATTGGGCGGTAATCAGTGGGACTTGAGCTACCACAAACACATTTACATAGAGGAGTAACATTACCAATTCTCCAACAAGTGCTAAAAGCTTCTCTTCTTGCTAACTTGCGCAAAATAGCAGATAACTTTGGAGCTAAGAAATCTGCTGTCTATAAAAAACAAAGGAAAAATACCATTTGGGTCTACACCTCCATAAGCATCAAGGTCCATCAACAGAGCTTTAATCTCACGAGATGGAAAAGCTAAACTAGTTAGTTTAGCCTCAGGAAAACAGGAATGAGGGAGTTCAAGTTTTTCATTACTCTGTTTACTGTCAAAAACATCAGCCAAAAGGGTTGCCTTTTCCTTTGGACAGTGAGTGACTGAGCCATCTGGTTTAAGTAAAGGAGGAACTGTTGCATCTGCACCAAAGAGTGCAGATTTAAGGGTAGACCACCATTTATGTTCCTGAGTTGTACCAGAAAAGGTTTCTTTTATGGTTAAATTGTACTCCTTTTCAGTTGAGGCATAAACTCTCTGAGCAAAAGCTCGAAGCTGAGTATAGTTGTTCCAGTTCAAATCTGATCTGTTACCCTTCCAAAGATGATAGGCCTCCTGTTTCTACAAATAAACACATCTACAATCATCATTGAACCACGGTTTGTCCTTCACTCGGTACCGTAGCACACGAGAAGGGATACGCCTATCCATAATGTTGACTAGATTCTCATTCAAAGGGACAACAGTATCTACACTACTATATAATTGTGACCAATTCAAGCACAAAAGATCATGCAAAATCCCATTCCAGTCTGATTGGGATTTCACATAAATTTTACAAGAGTATGATATATCAGGGACAGGCTGCTCAGTCTTCACTAATAATGAAATCAAGGCATGATCAGATGTCCCGACTGGAGAACCAACCTTACTAGTTATAACGCCAGGGGAGTCAGTGTATACGAGGGCCAAGCAATTACCAGACCTGTGAGTAGCTTCATTTATGATTTGCTCACAGCCTGATTCAGAGGCAAAGTCTAAAGCTCTTAATCCATGGCGATCGGTAGTATATATATATATATATATATATATATATATATATATATATATATATATATATATATATACTATCAGCCGTTGATAGTTCACTACAGGACAAAGTCCTTCTACTCTCGTCTGTTTATCGGCTTTCCATGCCACTCTTTACCAGCAAATTTTCTTAGTTCGTTAATTCATCATCTCTTCTTCCTTCCTCTGCTTCGTTTTGTAATCTCAAGGGACCCATTTTCATATTCTGAAAGTCCATCTATTATCTGTTATTCTCATTATAAAATAAAAAGTAGTGATTTATTATTTTATTCATCGAAATGTTCTTGTCCTGGTAAATATGCATAGGCGCTGGTTAAAAATAATTCCCTAAAATGCATTGAAGTAAACAATTTCATATCATGTGGCAATCAAAAATACTTCAAAATTAAAATACCGAATAGCTAGGAATACATTATTCATCATACATTTCCTATCTCGGGTTTTAGCTTAGATAATAATAATAATAATAATAATAATAATAATAATTATAACAATAATAATAATAATAATAATAATAATAATAATAACAACAACAACAACAATAATAATAATAATAATAATAATAATAATAATAATAATAATAATAATAATAATAATTAATAAAAGGATTTGACCCTAGATGCATTAGGGATTAGGGTGTTGGCTAACTTTTGAGATGAAAGTGCTGGGATGTATAACCCAAATCTAAATGTTTTATCCTGTTTTGATGTTGTTACTGTTTTTAAAATATTTAATCTTAATTATTCATTATTTCTCAGCTCGTTGATTTATTTCCTTGTTTCCTTTCCTCACTGGGATATTTTTCCCTGTTGTAGCCCTTGGACTTATAGCTTCTTGCTTTTCCAACTAGGGTTGTAGCTTTGCTAGTAACAACAACAACAGCAACAACAACAGCTCAAAGAGGTACGAAAGGTTATTAGTAAAGTGTAGATTGTGGTTCTAGATGAGGGTTGAAGATTATAGGGGTCTGGTTTCAGTTCCAATTTCTCCCGAAGAAATACTCACCAGAACGTCAGCTGGGCAATCCAAATCCCCCACCGTTGTGGCTAACCACATTGGTAACTTCCCCGGTACACAGATCAAATACCCGTGCCTTAGCGGGACCGATCTGCCACCTTGTGACTGCAAGGTGAACAAGTCGTCACCATAGTATCCGGTTGTACAGCTTTGAGTAACAGACAGAAGGAATTCACCTTGGTTGTCCGGAGCTCCTCTTCCCTCGAAATTGATTGTGTTATAGATGGGTTAAGCCAACAGAAGGCGAGGCTGTGTCTGTCCAGACAGAAGGGACAATGTTCCCACTTTCATCTGAAGACGGTTTCAACCAACGAGCCACTGGGTAGTCCAACACACCAGCTAGTCTTGATCCTGCTGAGAAGACCAAGGTACTCGCATGCCGTAAGCAGTAGCTCTCCATGGAGCCGTCTACTGTTGAAAAATATATTTTTGGGTGAGATGGCCATGTCGTCCTGATGAAAGGTTCCTTCAGTAGCTTCCTTTGGATATATATAACTAGTAGTTATATATATCCAAAGGAAGCTACTGAAGGAACCTTCCATCAGGACGACATGGCTTGAGCCCAAAAAAACTTGATTGGTGTTGATACTTTGTGGATCCGTTGATATCATTAATAAGATAAAAGTCCTAATTCCCATCTAGTCTAATATTTTCATCTTTCCTTTCGTGGCTGTAATGCACACACACACACACACAACTCAAGAATAAAATGACCAGGCTCATGACCAGGGCCAACGATTAACGGAACGCCATGAAATTTCTCTAGTGACGCATTATTTGACCGAATGCCCCACATATAGTAGTGAAAGAAATAGATATCTGTTTGAGGCTCAAGTTGAAGATGGCAGATTTATCCTTGCCAAGATTCTTGGACATGATGTGT
>NC_090753.1:94033373-94043373 GCF_036898095.1 Palaemon carinicauda | reverse complement strand
ACTTACGGGTTTTTCCGCCGCGCCAGAGGTTGCCCTTCCTTCTGAAATAGCTTTCGGCCAACTTCCCTCATTCCAGCTAGCTTATTATTGGTGTCATGACTTGTATATGAATTGGATTACTTTGAGAAGCAATTTGAAACCTACTTCAGCATTCTGGGCATTGAACTTACGGGTTTTTCCGCCACGCCAGAGGTTACCCTTCCTTCTGAAATAGCTTTCGGCCAACTTCCCTCATTCCAGCTAGCTTATTATTGGTGTCATGACTTGTATATGAATTGGATTACTTTGAGAAGCAATTTGAAACCTACTTCAGCATTCTGGGCATTGAACTTACGGGTTTTTCCGCCGCGCCAGAGGTTGCCCTTCCTTCTGAAATAGCTTTCGGCCAACTTCCCTCATTCCAGCTAGCTTATTATTGGTGTCATGACTTGTATATGAATTGGATTACTTTGAGAAGCAATTTGAAACCTACTTCAGCATTCTGGGCATTGAACTTACGGGTTTTCCGCCGCACCAGAGGTTGCCCTTCTTCTGAAATAGCTTTCGGCCAACTTCCCTCATTCCAGCTAGCTTATTATTGGTGTCATGACTTGTATATGAATTGGATTACTTTGAGAAGCTATTTGAAACCTACTTCAGCATTCTGGGCATTGAACTTACGGGTTTTTCCGCCGCGCCAGAGGTTGCCCTTCCTTCTGAAATAGCTTTCGGCCAACTTCCCTCATTCCAGCTAGCTTATTATTGGTGTCATGACTTTTATATGAATTGGATTACTTTGAGAAGCAATTTGAAACCTACTTCAGCATTCTGGGCATTGAACTTACGGGTTTTTCCGCCGCGCCAGAGGTTGCCCTTCCTTCTGAAATAGCTTTCGGCCAACTTCCCTCATTCCAGCTAGCTTATTATTGGTGTCATGACTTGTATATGAGTTGGATTACTTAGAGAAGCAATTTGAAACCTACTTCAGCATTCTGGGCATTGAACTTACGGGTTTTTCCGCCGCGCCAGAGGTTGCCCTTCCTTCTGAAATAGCTTTCAGCCAACTCCCCTCATTCCAGCTAGCTTATTAGTGGTCAGTCGTGATTGATGACATTTGAAATTTTGTGGTGAAGCCAAGGGTCATTGTTGGGCCAGGTGGTGAAGCCTAGCGTCATGTTTAGACCGGGCGGTTAAGCCAAGTTGGCCAGGCGGTGGAGTCGAGCACCATTTTTTGGCCGAGCGATGAAGCCAAGCGCCATTTTTTGGCCGAGCGATGAAGCCAAGCGCCATTTTTTGGCCGGGCGGTGAAGCCAAGCAAGCCAGGCGGTGAGGCCAAGCGCCCTTTTTTGGCCAGGCGGTGAAGCCAAGCAGGCCAGGCGGTGAAGCCAAGCGCCATTGTTGTGCCGGGCGATGAAGCCAAGCGGGCCAGGTGGTGAAGCCAAGCGTCATTTTATGGCCGGGCGGTGAAGCCAAGCAGGCCAGGCGGTGAAGCCAAGCGCCATTGTTGTGCCGGGCGATGAAGCCAAGCGGGCCAGGTGGTGAAGCCAAGCGCCATTTTTTGGCCGGGCGGTGAAGCCAAGCAGGCCAGGCGATGAAGCCAAGCGCCATTTTTGTGCCGGGCGATGAAGCCAAGCGGGCCAGGTGGTGAAGCCAAGCGCCATTTTTTGGCCGGGCGGTGAAGCCAAGCAGGCCAGGCGGTGAAGCCAAGCGCCATTGTTGTGCCGGGCGATGAAGCCAAGCGGGCCAGGTGGTGAAGCCAAGCGCCATTTTTTGGCCGGGCGGTGAAGCCAAGCAGGCCAGGCGGTGAAGCCAAGCGCCATTGTTGTGCCGGGCGATGAAGCCAAGCGTGCCAGGTGGTGAAGCCAAGCGCCATTTTTTGGCCAGGCGGTGAAGCCAAGCAGGCCAGGCGGTGAAGCCAAGCGCCATTTTTGTGCCGGGCGATGAAGCCAAGCGGGCCAGGTGGTGAAGCCAAAAGTCATTTTCCTCACTCATTCATCAGTATTAGAGGTTCTTCACCTGCATAGCCAGTCCTTAAACCTAAAAAAAAAAACCTTAAGCCTAAAAAAAAAAAAATAATTTAACAATCTTAAGCGCTACTGTTGTGCCGGGCGATGAAGCCAAGCGGGCCAGGTGGTGAAGCCAAGCGCCATTGTAGGCCGGGCGGTGAAGCCAAGCGCCATTTTATGGCCGGGCGGTGAAGCCAAGCAGGCCAGGCAGTGAAGCCAAGCGCCATTGTTGTGCCGGGCGATGAAGCCAAGCGGGCCAGGTGGCGAAGCCAAGCGCCATTTTTTGGCCGGGCGATGAAGCCAAGCGGGCCAGGTGGTGAAGCCAAGCGCCATTATTTGGCCGGGCGGTGAAGCCAAGCAGGCCAGGCGGTGAAGCCAAGCGCCATTGTTGTGCCGGGCGATGAAGCCAAGCGGGCCAGGTGGTGAAGCCAAGCGCCATTTTTTGGTCCGGCGGTGAAGCCAAGCGCCATTGTTGTGCCGGGCGATGAAGCCAAGCGGGCCAGGTGGTGAAGCCAAGCGCCATTTTTTGGCCGGGCGGTGAAGCCAAGCAGGCCAGGCGGTGAAGCCAAGCGCCATATTTGTGCCGGGCGATGAAGCCAAGCGGGCCAGGTGGTGAAGCCAAGCGCCATTTTTTGGCCGGGCGGTGAAGCCAAGCAGGCCAGGCGGTGAAGCCAAGCTCCATTGTTGTGCCGGGCGATGAAGCCAAGCAGGCCAGGTGGTGAAGCCAAGCGCCATTTTTTGGCCGGGCGGTGAAGCCAAGCAGGCCAGGCGGTGAAGCCAAGCGCCATTGTTGTGCCGGGCGATGAAGCCAAGCGGGCCAGGTGGTGAAGCCAAGCGCCATTTTTTGGCCGGGCGGTGAAGCCAAGCAGGCCAGGCGGTGAAGCCAAGCTCCATTGTTGTGCCGTGCGATGAAGCCATGCGGGCTATATATATATATATATATATATATATATATATATATATATATATATATATTATGTGTCTACAATACTCTGGCACACACTCGACCCAACACCACCACAGAGATTATCTATACGGCTTTCTGCTAGAAGGGAGCATATAATCAGAATCCCATTGAATGTTGAGTGTTGGCCTTTGGAAGGAGATGCTTACAGCTTCAGGTATTATGAGCCGGCTGTTGTTGCTTTTGTTTTGAACAATGTGAGTTCCATCATACTTGAGGCTATAGGCACTGCCCTCCAAAGGCCTACAGTCAAAAGTCAACGGGATTCTATTGAGACACTCCCTTTAGATGAAAGTTATTCGGATAATCTCTATGGTGGTGTGGGCCTTCATGTGTGTCTGAGTTAATGTGCAAATATCCATGCATATATATATATATATATATATATATATATATATATATATATATATATATATATATATATATATCCATGCATATATATATATATATATATATATATATATATATATATATATATATATATATATATATATACATATATATACATATATATATACATACATATATATATATATATATATATATACATATAAATTAATTACTACATACTATTACCAAAGTGACATATATAAGGGTTTCGCCCTTACCAAGGAGCTCATCAGGTGGGTTTTGCCTACATCCATTATTGTAGGCTTGGTTCCCACGACCCTTCTTCCTTCCCTCCCTATTTCTATTTATTTTTCATATCAATTCAAAATTCATCAGTACTTCATGAATGTTTTATGATAACTCACGACTTGTATATAAGTTGGATTACTTAGAGAAGCAATTTGAAACCTACTTCAGCATTCTGGGCATTGAACTTACGGGTTTTTCCGCCGCGCCAGAGGTTGCCCTTCCTTCTGAAATAGCTTTCGGCCAACTTCCCTCATTCCAGCTAGCTTATTATTGGTGTCATGACTTGTATATGAATTGGATTACTTTGAGAAGCAATTTGAAACCTACTTCAGCATTCTGGGCATTGAACTTACGGGTTTTTCCGCCGCGCCAGAGGTTGCCCTTCCTTCTGAAATAGCTTTCGGCCAACTTCCCTCATTCCAGCTAGCTTATTATTGGTGTCATGACTTGTATATGAATTGGATTACTTTGAGAAGCAATTTGAATCCTACTTCAGCATTCTGGGCATTGAACTTACGGGTTTTTCCGCCGCGCCAGAGGTTGCCCTTCCTTCTGAAATAGCTTTCGGCCAACTTCCCTCATTCCAGCTAGCTTATTATTGGTGTCATGACTTGTATATGAATTGGATTACTTTGAGAAGCAATTTGAAACCTACTTCAGCATTCTGGGCATTGAACTTACGGGTTTTTCCGCCGCGCCAGAGGTTGCCCTTCCTTCTGAAATAGCTTTCGGCCAACTTCCCTCATTGCAGCTAGCTTATTATTGGTGTCATGACTTGTATATGAATTGGATTACTTTGAGAAGCAATTTGAAACCTACTTCAGCATTCTGGGCATTGAACTTACGGGTTTTTCCGCCGCGCCAGAGGTTGCCCTTCCTTCTGAAATAGCTTTCGGCCAACTTCCCTCATTCCAGCTAGCTTATTATTGGTGTCATGACTTGTATATGAATTGGATTACTTTGAGAAGCAATTTGAAACCTACTTCAGCATTCTGGGCATTGAACTTACGGGTTTTTCCGCCGCGCCAGAGGTTGCCCTTCCTTCTGAAATAGCTTTCGGCCAACTTCCCTCATTCCAGCTAGCTTATTATTGGTGTCATGACTTGTATATGAATTGGATTACTTTGAGAAGCAATTTGAAACCTACTTCAGCATTCTGGGCATTGAACTTACGGGTTTTTCCGCCGCGCCAGAGGTTGCCCTTCCTTCTGAAATAGCTTTCGGCCAACTTCCCTCATTCCAGCTAGCTTATTATTGGTGTCATGACTTGTGTATGAATTGGATTACTTTGAGAAGCAATTTGAAACCTACTTCAGCATTCTGGGCATTGAACTTACGGGTTTTTCCGCCGCGCCAGAGGTTGCCCTTCCTTCTGAAATAGCTTTCGGCCAACTTCCCTCATTCCAGCTAGCTTATTATTGGTGTCATGACTTGTATATGAATTGGATTACTTTGAGAAGCAATTTGAAACCTACTTCAGCATTCTGGGCATTGAACTTACGGGTTTTTCCGCCGCGCCAGAGGTTGCCCTTCCTTCTGAAATAGCTTTCGGCCAACTTCCCTCTTTCCAGCTAGCTTATTATTGGTGTCATGACTTGTATATGAATTGGATTACTTTGAGAAGCAATATGAAACCTACTTCAGCATTCTGGGCATTGAACTTACGGGTTTTTCCGCCGCGCCAGAGGTTGCCCTTCCTTCTGAAATAGCTTTCGGCCAACTTCCGTCATTCCAGCTAGCTTATTATTGGTGTCATGACTTGTATATGAATTGGATTACTTTAAGAAGCAATTTGAAACCTACTTCAGCATTCTGGGCATTGAACTTACGGGTTTTTCCGCCGCGCCAGAGGTTGCCCTTCCTTCTGAAATAGCTTTCAGCCAACTCCCTTCATTCCAGCTAGCTTATTAGTGGTCAGTCGTGATTGATGACATTTGAAATTTTGTGGTGAAGCCAAGGGTCATTGTTGGTCCAGGTGGTGAAGCCTAGCGTCATGTTTAGACCGGGCGGTTAAGCCAAGTTGGCCAGGCGGTGAAGCCGAGCGCCATTGTAGGCCAGGTGGTGAAGCCAAGCGCCATTTTTTGGCCGGGCGATGAAGCCAAGCGCCATTTTTTGGCCGGGCGGTGAAGCCAAGCGCCATATTTTGGCCGGGCGGTGAAGCCAAGCGCCATTTTTTGGCCGGGCGGTGAAGCCAAGCGCCATTTTTTGGCCGGGCGGTGAAGCCAAGCGCCATTTTTTGGCCGGGCGGTGAAGCCAAGCGCCATTTTTTGGCCGGGCGGTGAAGCCAAGCGCCATTTTTTGGCCGGGCGGTGAAGCCAAGCGCCATTTTTTGGCCGGGCGGTGAAGCCAAGCAGGCCAGGCGGTGAAGCCAAGCGCCATTGTTGTGCCGGGCGATGAAGCCAAGCGGGCCAGGTGGTGAAGCCAAGCGCCATTTTTTGGCCGGGCGGTGAAGCCAAGCAGGCCAGGCGGTGAAGCCAAGCGCCATTGTTGTGCCGGGCGATGAAGCCAAGCGGGCCAGGTGGTGAAGCCAAGCGCCATTTTTTGGCCGGGCGGTGAAGCCAAGCAGGCCAGGCGGTGAAGCCAAGCGCCATTGTTGTGCCGGGCGATGAAGCCAAGCGGGCCAGGTGGTGAAGCCAAGCGCCATTTTTTGGCCGGGCGGTGAAGCCAAGCAGGCCAGGCGGTGAAGCCAAGCGCCATTTTTGTGCCGGGCGATGAAGCCAAGCGGGCCAGGTGGTGAAGCCAAGCGCCATTTTTTGGCCGGGCGGTGAAGCCAAGCAGGCCAGGCGGTGAAGCCAAGCGCCATTGTTGTGCCGGGCGATGAAGCCAAGCGGGCCAGGTGGTGAAGCCAAGCGCCATTTTTTGGCCGGGCGGTGAAGCCAAGCAGGCCAGGCGGTGAAGCCAAGCGCCATTGTTGTGCCGAGCGATGAAGCCAAGCGGGCCAGGTGGTGAAGCCAAGCGCCATTTTTTGGCCGGGCGGTGAAGCCAAGCAGGCCAGGCGGTGAAGCCAAGCGCTATTGTTGTGCCGGGCGATGAAGCCAAGCGGGCCAGGTGGTGAAGCCAAGCGCCAATTTTTTGGCCGGGCGGTGAAGCCAAGCAGGCCAGGCGGTGAAGCCAAGCGCCATTGTTGTGCCGGGCGATGAAGCCAAGCGGGCCAGGTGGTGAAGCCAAGCGCCATTTTTTGGCCGGGCGGTGAAGCCAAGCAGGCCAGACGGTGAAGCCAAGCGCCATTGTTGTGCCGGGCGATGAAGCCAAGCGGGCCAGGTGGTGAAGCCAAGCGCCATTTTTTGGCCAGGCGGTGAAGCCAAGCAGGCCAGGCGGTGAAGCCAAGCGCCATTGTTGTGCCGGGCGATGAAGCCAAGCGGGCCAGGTGGTGAAGCCAAAAGTCATTTTCCTCACTCATTCATCAGTATTAGAGGTTCTTCACCTGCATAGCCAGTCCTTAAACCTAAAAAAAAAAAACCTTAAGCCTAGAAAAAAAAAATAATTTAACAATCTTAAGCGCTACTGTTGTGCCGGGCGATGAAGCCAAGCGGGACAGGTGGTGAAGCCAAGCGCGATTGTAGGCCGGGCGGTGAAGCCAAGCGCCATTTTATGGCCGGGCAGTGAAGCCAAGCAGGCCAGGCAGTGAAGCCAAGCGCCATTGTTGTGCCGGGCGATGAAGCCAAGCGGGCCAGGTGGCGAAGCCAAGCGCCATTTTTTGGCCGGGCGATGAAGCCAAGCGGGCCAGGTGGTGAAGCCAAGCGCCATTATTTGGCCGGGCGGTGAAGCCAAGCAGGCCAGGGGGTGAAGCCAAGCGCCATTGTTGTGCCGGGCGATGAAGCCAAGCGGGCCAGGTGGTGAAGCCAAGCGCCATTTTTTGGCCGGGCGGTGAAGCCAAGCGCCATTGTTGTGCCGGGCGATGAAGCCAAGCGCCATTGTTGTGCCGGGCGATGAAGCCAAGCGGGCCAGGTGGTGAAGCCAAGTGCCATTTTTTGGCCTGGCGGTGAAGCCAAGCAGGCCAGGCGGTGAAGCCAAGCGCCATTGTTGTGCCGGGCGATGAAGCCAAGCGGGCCAGGTGGTGAAGCCAAGCGCCATTTTTTGGCCGGGCGGTGAAGCCAAGCAGGCCAGGCGGTGAAGCCAAGCTCCATTGTTGTGCCGGGCGATGAAGCCAAGCGGGCCAGGTGGTGAAGCCAAGCGCCATTTTTTGGCCGGGCGGTGAAGCCAAGCAGGCCAGGCGGTGAAGCCAAGCGCCATTGTTGTGCCGGGCGATGAAGCCAAGCGGGCCAGGTGGTGAAGCCAAGCGCCATTTTTTGGCCGGGCGGTGAAGCCAAGCAGGCCAGGCAGTGAAGCCAAGCGCCATTGTTGTGCCGGGCGATGAAGCCAAGCGGGCCAGGTGGTGAAGCCAAGCGCCATTTTTTGGCCGGGCGGTGAAGCCAAGCGTTATTTTCCCCACCCAAACAACACCCGCTCTTTCATCAGTACCAGAGTTTCTTCACCTGCATAGCCAGTCCTTAAGCCTAAAAAAAAAAAAACCTTAATCCTAAAAAAAAAACCTTAAGCCTAAAAAAAAAAAAGAAGAAAAAGAAGAAGATACTATTCCTTTCACAAAATTGTGAGGGCATCAACTTAGCATTTAATCCAAGCATTCTTTTGATACTCCAATGAAGTCTCCTTAATAACTGACTTCATCTTCATCGGACTCATCATCCATCATATGGAGGACTGACCACAGAGTCTCGTCATCATCATCTAACATATCTTCTGGTGAAGAGATTTCAGACTCTGTGAGGTCCAGATCGCCTTGGTTGAGTTGCACTCGGTTAACTGTGTCTTCATCAGTTTCATGACACTCTAACTCATTACGATTTTCATCCTCAACATCATCTTCCTTCTCATTATGGCCATCATCTCTATGGACCTCTATCTCCTCCTCTTTTGTTCCATCTACTTCCATAGATTTGTAAGTCAGCATTGCCACTGATGGAGCGAGTTCAAATTCCATAAGGTTACCGTCTCCTACAGTAAGTTCGAAAAGGACAGTTGAGTCCTCCTTCACTGTCTCTTCTTCTGCTTCATCTCCTTCCTTATGAAATTTGTCATCATACCCTTCAAGTTGCGGCCATTCGGGGAGGTTGGGATTGCTAAATATGATATTGGTAAAGTCTTGGACAACTTTCCAAGTCTCTTCATATCTTACTCTCTTGTCAGCATCACGCAAGATATCCATTGTGCTATTGAGCTGGTGCATCTTATTGCAGCACCTTTGAATTTCTTCGTCCGAACCTCGGCACTTGTCAGGGTGGTATTTTAAGGCCATTTTTCTGAAAGCTTTTTTGATTTGGTGTTGAGTAGCGTCTGGCTTAAGGCCTAGGATTCCATATGGGCATCCATAGCAATTCATGTCAACCAAGGAATCAATATAGAACATGAAGTCGGAGTCCAGAACCCCTTCCATTCGCAGTCTCTCAAATTCACGAAGAGCTTCTTGGTGACGTCCAAGTGCCAACCAGCATAGGGCCAGTCTCAACCTGGCATCGGAATATTCCTCGTTGGTAGCAAGAACAAAGTTGAAGCATTCGCTGGCTTCTTCCAGTTTTCCCATATTGCAAAGGATATTTCCTTTGATGCGAGCCAGGTCGATAAGTACCCAATGGAACAGATTGTCTTTGGACATTGTTTCTTGAATCTTCTCCAAGGCACAGTCGAGTTCAGAGGCAGCCACCAACGTCTGGAGCTCTGCGAACAGAGCCTCGTTCTCCGTCGTCTCTGAATCCTGGAGATCCTCTGGAGAAGTGATTTCAAACTCATCAATGTCAACACCTCCCAAAACAAGATCCAGTAGGTCACTGGACTCTTCTTCTTCTTCTTCTTCTTCTTCTTCTTCCTCCTCCTCCTCCTCCTCCTCCTCCTCTTTCTCCTCCTCCTCCTTCTCCTCCTCATCAATTTCAGGTCCATCTAAGTCAATATCAATTTCGTAGTCCAATTCTTCTTCAAACTCATCTAAGTTCTCATCACTCGAGAATTTCTCCTCCTCCTTCTCCTCCTCCTCCTTCTCCTCCTCTTTCTCCTCCTCCTCCTTCTCCTCCTCTTTCTCCTCCTCCTCCTTCTCCTCCTCTTTCTCCTCCTCCTTCTCCTCCTCATCAATTTCAGGTTCATCTAAGTCAATATCAATTTCGTAGTCCAATTCTTCTTCAAACTCATCTAAGTTCTCATCACTCGAGAATTTCTCCTCCTCCTTCTCCTCCTCTTTCTCCTCCTCCTCCTTCTCCTCCTCTTTCTCCTCCTCCTCCTTCTCCTCCTCTTTCTCCTCCTCCTCCTTCTCCTCCTCTTTCTCCTCCTCCTCCTTCTCCTCCTCTTTCTCCTCCTCCTTCTCCTCCTCATCAATTTCAGGTTCATCTAAGTCAATATCAATTTCGTAGTCCAATTCTTCTTC
>NC_090753.1:94010873-94030873 GCF_036898095.1 Palaemon carinicauda | reverse complement strand
TTATCATTCATTGCAAATGTGTCTAAGTGCACGACACAGGTCTCTTTCTCTTCAATAATAATCAGCTTTTCCTCCTTACCCAGATGGGAAATACAGAAATTGCACGTTAGTGGTGAAGCCGAAGAATTAACTTTAAATTATATAGGTAAGAATAATATGGCAAGAAGCACATATGCAAGCTGTTACCTTACTGTGAGTAGGTCAAGACAAGAAAAACCAAGTATGACAACCCTATCAAGGCTGGATTATCCTATCCTGAACTAATTCAATTTTATGTTGACTTATCCAGAAATAATAAATAGTAGCTTACCACTATGTACAATAAACCCATGAATAACCTTCAGGAGAAATCCTTTAGAAGAGACTCTTTAGCTATGGTCAGCAGCTCTTTTAGGAGAAGGACACTGCAAAATCAGATCATTGTTCTCTATTCTTGGGTAGTGCCATAGCCTCTGTACCATGGTCTTCCACTGTCTTGGGTTAGAGTTCCCTTGCTTGAGGGTACACTTGGGCACATTATTCTATGTAATTTCTCTTCCTCTTGTTTTGTTAAAGTTTTCATAGTTTGTATAGGAGATATTTATTTTAATGTTTTTACTCTTCTTAGATTTTTATTTTTCCTTTTTTCCTTTCCTCACTGGGCTATTTTCCCTGTTGGAGCCCCTGCGCTTATAGCATCCTGCTTTTCCAACTATGGTTGTAGCTTAGCAAGTAATAATAATAATTATAATAATAATAATAATAACAATAATCAGTTCCTTATGCATACAGATCTTCCCAAACTTTACCATCTTGTACGTAGTGCTATAGTCAATTTTTTTTAGCGAGGCAGATTTACACCGACTCGCAGCGGTGCCCTTTTAGCTCGGAAATGTTTCCTGATCGCTCATTGGTTGGACAAGATAATTCTAACCAATCAGCGATCAGGAAACTTTTCCTAGCTAAAAGGGCACCGCTGCGAGTCGGTGCAAATCTGCCTCGCTAAAAGAAATGGACTATAGGTATGTTACCTTCTCCGTCATTCTATTATCTGTTATTCTCATTATATGTCCTCCCTAAGTCTATTTCTTTATCTTACCTGTTGTTAGAATATCCTCTACTTCAGTTTGCTCTCATATCCATGTTGCTCTTTTTCGATCTCTTAGTATTACTCCCTTCATTATTCTTTCCATGGCTCCTTGAGTTCAAACTACCTTATATTTTAAGGCTTTAGTAAGGCATCTAAGTTTCTGATGCGTAAGTTAATACTAGTAGGACCTCTAATACTTTTCTTCTTAGAGAAAGTGGCATTTTACATTTCATAATCTCATTTTTTTTATCCTTTTAATTTCGGCCTCATGCCCTAGGGAAACTCTTACTGTCTGCCCTAAGTATGTACATTCCTTAAGGGTCTCTAGAGGTTTTTCCATAAACCATATTTATTGTCACTGCATTTTCATTTAACATTATCTTAGTTTTACTCATATTAATATTCAGTCCTACATTTCTGCTTTTTTTCTCTATTTAAATCTTCTATCCTCCTTTGTAATTCCTATCATGATTTACTAAACATAACTTATGTTGTTAAGGTATTCCCCTTTAATATTAATTCTTGCATTTTCCCAATGCAAATCCTTAAAAACTTCTAGGCATGCTGTGAATAATCTGAGAGAGATCTTTTTGTAATCTTATAATTGCTGTATTTCCTTTATAGTATCTAACATTAGTTTCATTTATTCCTTATTTTGAAGGGTTTCCATTACTGCTGAAGTTTAGACAGAATCAAAAGCTTTCTCATAGTCTCGTGAAAAGTCTAAGAGACATCTTTTTGTAATCTTATAATTGCTGTATTTCCTTTATAGTATCTAACATTAGTTTCATTTATTCCTTATTTTGAAGGGCTTTCATTACTGCTGAAGTTTAGACAGAATCAAAAGCTTTCTCATAGTCTCTAAATGCCATAAATTAATCACATGGATATGGTCAGCTATCGACTACCAGCTTCTAAAACCTGCCTCTTCTCTTGGCTAGATTATATCTGTCTTTCAATGAGGCCAAATATGATCTTTGTAAATATTTGGTATATTTCTAAAAGTAATTATATATGGCAGAATTTTTTTTCAGGTCGTTTATGTCTTTTTGTATATTGTTATAATGATAAAGTTTTTTCCAAACTGTAGGTATAGAGCATTCTTACAAAAATTTTTTGTAAAATTCAGCAATTTATGCTATCATGAAATCTCTTCCATGTATGATTATATATTTCCCCACTTGTTGGGAAATAAAAAAAAAAACCTCATTTCCTAATTCTTTATATCATTGTGTTCAGCTTCAATTCACAAATGATTAACAGAAGAATTTGTGAATTAGAATTTGTTAATTGAACCTCAATACAATGATAAAAAGATATAGTAAATGAGAAGGCTTTTTTTTATTTCCCAACAAGTGGAGAAAATGACTTAGACAGTTATTTTATGAGGGTGACGATATATGAAGGATGTGTATGTTGAAAACAGTGTAGAAACAGGTAATGTAGCATTTTATAATTAAGATGCGAGGCTATCCAGCACATGCTAGATCAGATTAGCATTTTGTCATGTTGCTGGTGTATAGCCATTCCCAGTTCCAGGACATATTTGATGAACAAGTAGGCCCACAGCCTCTATCAAAGAGTCCATTCCTCATCAGTCTCAGACTATCTTCTGGTACCTCCAGGTCTTTTCCCCAATGGCTTCTATTATTATTATTATTATTATTATTATTAGGCAAGCTACAACCCTAGTTGGAAAAGCAAGATGCTATAAGTCCAAGGGCTCCAACAGGAAAAAATAGCCTAGTGAGGAAAGGTAATAAGGAAATGAATAATCGATGAAAATAAATTAACAATAAATCATTCTAAAAACAGTAACAACGTCAAAACCGATATTTCATATATAAACTATAAAAAGACTTATGTCAGCCTGTTCAACATAAAAACATTTGCTGCAACTTTGAACTTTTGAAGTTCTACTGATTCAAATACCCGATTAAGAAGATCATTCCACAACTTGGTCACAGGTGGAATGAAACTTCTAGAATACTGTGTGGTATTGAGCCTCATGATGGAGAAGGCCTGGCTATTAGAATTAACTGACTGCCTAGTATTACGAACAGGATGGAATTGTCCAGGAAGATCTGAATGTAAAGGATGATCAGAATTATGCAAAATCTTGTGCTTAAGCACTCTATCTACCTACGGACGAACAACCTCCTTGACCAAACCACAATGTCGGAGTTAACTCGAGTCTATAACCACGTTTCGAACGATAAACGCTGATGATAGTAGGAGGTAGGCTATACAGATAGATAAATAAATAAACAGTTATTGTTCAGCAATTTGTATCAATAATTTTAGCACTGCATTATAATAATTGATCTCACCGATATAGCATACTTAGCGTTTAAACAAACTTTCAATAAAAAAGTGACTATTGACAAAACAGGCGGCGATGGTCCAACTGATATACATTTATATGTACACAAACTAATGTTTTGGTACTACACTTTGATGTGTAAACGCTACTCATGTAATATATAAGTGACATTCTTCAACTCGACTCATAGATTGAAATTACATGACGAATCCACACACACACACACACACACACACACACACACACACACACACAATAAAAAAGACCGTCTCGTTTACTTGGTATATACAGGTTAAATAAACTGTAAAGTCAATCGATACGAAGATTTAGAAATTCTAGAAATACGTTTCCTCGAACGTTTTTTTCCATTCATTGATTACTGCATATCCTACGTAAGGACATCTGGCGGCAGGGACAACAAACACTCTTGCATGACGTATCATACGTGTAGGCCTACCTACACCTGGGTGAGCTTATATATATATATATATATATATATATATATATATATATATATATATATATATATATATATATATATATATATATATATATATATATATTTGATACATTAATGTCTGGATTCTCTTAACGACCTCGGGATCAGAGCCTCAGGCGAAATCACACAAAGACAAGAGCTTGTGACCGGCCGGGAATCGAACCCTGGTCGGCAAGCTTGTATAGACAGTGACTAAACCACTTAGCCACGAAGAAAGATAAAAGTTAATGACAATTCTTCTGTACTTTATCGTATATTTCGTATTCTCATTTTCCCTGTGGTTCTTCTGCATCTGAGCATCACGTTTTCCTGTGATTTATATATATATATATATATATATATATATATATATATATATATATATATATATATATATATATATATATATATATATATATATATTTATATCTCATCAACCATTACTAGTCCAATGCAGAACAAAGTCCTCAGACATGTCCTTCCACTCCCGTCTGTTTATGGTCTTTTTATGCCAGTTTATATTAGCAAATTTTCTTAGTTCGTCAGTCATCATCTTCTCTTCCTTTTCTAGGGACACTCTGTTATTCTTCAGGTCCATTTATTATCTAGCATTCTCATTACATGTCCTACCAATGTCCATTTCTCTATCTTACAAGTTGTTAGAATATCCTATACTTTAGTTTCATGACATATCCATATTGCTCTTTTCTTGTCTCTTAGTGTTATTCCCGTCATTATTCTTTCCATAGCATTTTGAGTTGTAACTAGCTTATGCTCCAAGGCTTTAGTAAGGCTCCAAGTGTCTGATGCAGAAGTTAATATCGATAGTACCATTTGATTAAATACTTTTCTTTTTAGAGAATGTGGCATTTTACCTTTCCCAATTTCATTTTGTTTACCAAAGGCTCTCCATCCTATGCTTGTCATTCTTTAAATTTCGGTCTCACGTCCAGGGGAAACACTTAATGTCTGTTAAGGAAGGGATTCTATGTGTGAATTGGAATTATGTGAAATTACTTATAATCTTGGGAGCCACAACTCCATTCCGTACAGGCAAACACACTCAGAACTTGACTAGGCAAGCTAGAAAACTATGCCTGCCAGAAAAGGAAATTAGTAGATTAAGGGAACAAGGGATTGCCGAATAAAGCGAATCCCCCTGGGCTTCTCCAATTGTAGCAGTTAGGAAAAAGGATGGCTCGGTAAGATTGTGCGTTGATCATAGGAAGTAGAATGCAGTCACCAAGGACAATGCATTTCCATTGGCCCCGATCGAAGAATTTCTTGTGAAGGTTCGGGATAGTAAATATGTTTACAAGTATCAATTTAAAATCTGGATGCTATAAAATACCCATTCAGGAAAACAGTAAATGCAAAAGGGCATTTATAGCCAACGATCAACTATTTCAGTTTAATTTTTAATCTTTCATGGTTAAAAATCCTCCCAGTCATTTTTCTAGATTAATGACGGCAGTGTTGTCTCCCTTAATTGGCCATAATGTACTTGTTTATTTAGGTGATATCATAATGACAGGGAGAACAGCAGAAGAACATAATAACAACATTCCTAAAGTTTTAGAAGCATTGCGCCGTAATGGTATGAAAATGAATTTATCATAATGCAAGTTTTTCTGTAAACAGGTCGAATTTTAGGCTATATAATAGCTCCAGAAGGTATACAACCCTGCCTTAGTAAAATAGAAGCTATTATAAAGATTTCTCCAGGCCACGTACGTGACGTACCCCTAAAGAACTAGTTGGGTTCCTTGGCCTCGTGGCGTATTACTGTAAGTTCACAAGAGGTTTTGGAGGGATATCGAGGCCCCTTAGATCCTTTAAAGAAACAAAAAGTAATAAATTGGCGAATGGAATATGAAAGGGCTTTTAACCATTCGAAAGCTGCCTTAACTAGCGATGAGTTACTCGCACATCCTAGATTTGATCACCCGTTTTTAGTGAAAATAAATGCAAGTAGTGTAGCTGTTGGTGGAAAGATTGTTAGAATTTAACATAGAGGGGTTCAACCACATAAAAAGTAAGGCTAACAAGGTAGCTGATGCCCTCTCCAGAGGTGCAGTAATATGAGTAACAACTCGGGCACAAAAGAGGAACGAAGAACAGACTCAAAATATTGAGGGACCCCATCAAAATAGAAAACGGGATATGAATTCACGCGAGGAGCAATCAGCCTTTGAGAGTTACGAGAGAGAGAGAGAGAGAGAGAGAGAGAGAGAGAGAGAGAGAGAGAGAGAGAGATTCAATAGTTACTCGTTGTTGCTGAATGTGCCTCGTAAGATTTTTTTTTATAGAATATCACATATTGCGCTTACGAGAAGAGGGAAGGGGAATATTAAGCATGGGGAGTTCTTCCTCTCTCTCTCTCTCTCTCTCTCTCTCTCTCTCTCTCTCTCTCTCTCTCTCTCTCTCTCTCTCTCTCTCTTTGTACATGCAAATCCGTATACAGGGCATTTGAGGACAAACATTAAGAAGAGCACGTGAATCTTTCTTTTGGTTATGAATGAAAAATTCCATAAAAACTTTATATAAAATGTCATGCTTGTAACTGTTTCAAAGAACATGTGGTAGGACCCTTTCCTCATGCGGTAGGACTCTAAATACTCAAGAATGTATACAACAAATACACATTTGTAGGTCCTGCAAGGCACATGGCTTTTCTGTATGTGACAGGACCAAGTAAGTAACGTCCTATTCATACAAAGGTCCATTCATTCGAAAACATGGAATTTTTTAAATACTTCAAGTTTCAATATCATGAAAAGAAGTAGACACAAATGCAATCCTAAACATATATATATACATATACATACATATACCAAAGGCACTTCCCCCAATTTTGGGGGGTAGCAGACATCAACAATGAAACAAAACAAAAAGGGGACCTCTACTCTCTACGTTCCTCCAGCCTAACCAGGGACTCAGCCGAGTTCAGCTGGTACTGCTAGGGTGCCACAGCCCAACCTCCCACATTATCCACCACAGATGAAGCTTCATAATGCTGAATCCCCTACTGCTGCTACCTCCGCGGTCATCTAAGGCACCGGAGGAAGCAGCAGGGCCTACCGGAACTGCATCACAATCGCTCGCCATTCATTCCTATTTCTAGCACGCTCTCTTGCCTCTCTCACATCTATCCTCCTATCACCCAGAGCTTTCTTCACACCATCCATCCACCCAAACCTTGGCCTTCCGCTTGTACTTCTCCCATCAACTCTTGCATTCATCACCTTCTTTAGCAGACAGCCACTTTCCATTTTCTCAACATGGCCAAACCACCTCAACACATTCATATCCACTCTAGCCGCTAACTCATTTCTTACACCCGTTCTCACCCTCACCACTTCATTCCTAACCCTATCTACTCGAGATACACCAGCCATACTCCTTAGACACTTCATCTCAAACACATTCAATTTCTGTCTCTCCATCACTTTCATTCCCCACAACTCCGATCCATACATCACAGTTGGTACAATCACTTTCTCATATAGAACTCTATTTACATTCATGCCCAACCCTCTATTTTTTACTACTCCCTTAACTGCCCCCAACACTTTGCAACCTTCATTCACTCTCTGACGTACATCTGCTTCCACTCCACCATTTGCTGCAACAACATACCCCAAGTACTTAAACTGATCCACTTCCTCAAGTAACTCTCCATTCAACATGACATTCAACCTTGCACCACCTTCCCTTCTCGTACATCTCATAACCTTACTCTTACCCACATTAACTCTCAACTACCTTCTCTCACACACCCTTCCAAATTCTGTCACTAGTCGGTCAAGCTTCTCTTCTGTGTCTGCTACCAGTACAGTATCATCCGCAAAAAACAACTGATTTACCTCCCATTCATGATCATTCTCGCCTACCAGTTTTAATCCTCGTCCAAGCACTCGAGTATTCACCTCTCTCACCACTCCATCAACATACAAGTTAAACAACCATGGCGACATCACACATCCCTGTCTCAGCCCCACTCTCACCGGAAACCAATCGCTCACTTCATTTCCTATTCTAACATATGCTTTACTACCTTTGTAGAAACTTTTCACTGCTTGCAACAACCTTCCACCAACTCCATGTAACCTCATCACATTCCACATTGCTTCCCTATCAACTCTATCATATGCTTTCTCCAGATCCATAAACGCAACATACACCTCCTTACCTTTTGCTAAATATTTCTCGCATATCTGCCTAACTGTAAAAATCTGATTCATACAACCCCTACCTCTTCTAAAACCACCCTGTACTTCCAAGATTGCATTCTCTGTTTTATCCTTAATCCTATTAATCATTACTCTACCATACACTTTTCCAACTACACTCAACAAACTAATACCCCTTGAATTACAACACTCATGCGCATCTCCCTTACCCTTATATAGTGGTACAATACATGCACAAACCCAATCTACTGGTACCATTGACAACACAAAACACATATTAAACAATCTCACCAACCATTCAAGTACAGTCACACCACCTTCCTTCAACATCTCAGCTTTCACACCATCCTTACCAGATGCTTTTCCTACTCTCGTTTCATCTAGTGCTCTCCTCACTTCCTCTATTGTAATCTCTCTTTCATTCTCATCTCCCATCACTGGCACCTCAACACCTGGAACAGCAATTATATCTGCCTCCCTATTATCCTCAACATTCAGCAAACTTTCAAAATATTCCGCCCACCTTTTCCTTGCCTTCTCTCCTTTTAACAACCTTCCATTTCCATCTTTCACTGTCTCTTCAATTCTTGCGCCAGCCTTCCTTACTCTCTTCACTTCTTTCCAAAACTACTTCTTATTCTCTTCATATGACTGACCCAGTCCCTGACCCCACCTCAGGTCAGCTGCCCTCTTTGCCTCACGCACCTTGCGCTTTACTTCCACATTTTTCTCTCTATATTTTTCATACTTCTCTATACTATTACTCTGCAGCCATTCTTCAAAAGCCATCTTTTTCTCTTCCACTTTTACCTTCACTCCTTCATTCCACCATTCACTGCCCTTCCTCATGCTGCCTCCAACAACCTTCTTGCCACATACATCACTTGCAATCCCAACAAAATTTTCTTTTGCTAACTTCCACTCCTCCTCTAAATTACCAGTTTCTCTTACTCTCACCTCGTCATATGCCATTTTCAACCTTTCCTGATATTTACTTTTTACCCCCGGTTTTATTAGCTCTTCAACCCTCACTAGCTCCCTTTTACATCCACCTACTCTATTCCCCCACTCTTTTGCTACAACTAATTTTCCTTCCACCAAAAAATGATCAGACATACCGTTAGCCATACCCCTAAACATGTGCACGTCTTTCAATCTTCCAAACATTCTTTTAGTTATCAACACATAATCCATTAATGCCCTTTCTACTACTCTTCCATTTGCCACTCTTACCCATGTATACTTATTTTTATCTTTCTTTTTAAAAAAGCTAGCACTTATTACCATCTCTTGTTCAACACACATATCTACCAGTCTCTCACCACTCTCATTTTCACCTGGTACGCCATGCTTCCCAATGACACCTTCTACCTCTCCAGCGCCCACTCTAGCATTTAAGTCACCCATAACAACTACATAATTCCTTCTACCCAGTCCTTCTACACACCTAGTTAATTCATTCCAGAACTCATTCCGCTCTTCTTCACTTTTCTCACTACCTGGCCCATACGCACTGACAAACGCCCAACATTCCCTACCCAACCTAAACTTTACCCACATTAACCTAGATGATATCTCCTTCCATTCCACTACTTTACCTGTCATCCATTCACTCAGCAATAAAGCCACACCCTCTCTCGCTCTTCCCCTTTCAATCCCAGACACACTACCAGACATTTCACCAAACATCACTTCACCCTTTCCTTTCATCTTTGTCTCACACAAGACCAATACATCCATTCTTCTACTTCTAAACATACTTCCAAATACACATTTGTATCTATCTATATATATATATATATATATATATATATATATATACACATATATATATACATATATATATATATATATATATATATATATATATATATATATATATATATATAAATTGTAAGAAGGGCATCACATGCTCCAAGGCCTTTACGAAAACCAAATTGCAAACTAGGGAGTAGATGATTACCTTCAGCAAACCTATTAAGACGTTTTGCCAGAAGACGTTCAAAAACTCTAGATAATATGGGAGTTATGGAAATTGGGCGGTAATCAGTGGCACTTGAGCTACCACAAACACATTTACATAGAGGAGTAACATTACCAATTCTCCAACAAGTGCTAAAAGCTCCTCTTGCTAACTTGCGCAAAATAACAGATAATTTTGGAGCTAAGAAATCTGCTGCCTTTATAAAAAACAAAGGAAAAATACCATTTGGGTCTACACCTCCATAAGCATCAAGGTCCGTCAACAGAGCTTTAATCTCACGAGATGGAAAAGCTAAACTAGTTAGTTTAGCCTCGGGAAGTTCAAGTTTTTCATTACTCTGTTTACTGTCAAAAACATCAGCCAAAAGGGTTGCCTTTTCCTTTGGACAGTGAGTGACTGAGCCATCTGGTTTAAGTAAAGGAGGAACTGTTGCATCTACACCAAAGAGTGCAGATTTAAGGGTAGACCACCATTTACGTTCCTGAGTTGTACCAGAAAAGGTTTCTTTTATGGTTAAATTGTACTCCTTTTCAGTTGAGGCATAAACTCTCTGAGCAAAAGCTCGAAGCTGAGTATAGTTATTCCAGGTCAAATCTGATATATTACCCTTCCAAAGATGATAGGCCTCCTGCTTCTCCAAATAAGCATGTCTACAATCATCATTGAACCACGGTTTGTCCTTCACTCGGTACCTTAGCACACGAGAAGGGATACGCCTGTCAATTATGTTGACTAGATTCTCATTCAAAGTGACAACAGTATCTACACTACTATATAATTCTGACCAATTCAAGCACAAAAGATCATGCAAAATCCCATTCCAGTCTGCTTGGGATTTCATATTAATTTTACAAGAGTATGATATATTAGGGACAGGCTGCTCAGTCTTCACTACTAATGAAATCAAGGCATGATCAGATGTCCCGACTGGAGAACCAACCTTACTAGTTATAACGCCAGGGGAGTCAGTGTATACGAGGTCCAAGCAATTACCAGACCTGTGAGTAGCTTCATTTATGATTTGCTCACAGCCTGATTCAGAGGCAAAGGCTAAAGCTCTTAATCCATGGCGATTGGTAGCATATATATATATATATATATATATATATATATATATATATACACACTATCAGCCGTTGATAGTTCACTACAGGACAAAGTCCTTCTACTCTCGGCTTTCCATGCCACTCTTTACCAGCAAATTTTCTTAGTTTGTTAATCCATCATCTCTTCTTCCTTCCTCTGCTTCGTTTTGTAATCTCAGGGGACACATTTTCATATACTTGATGTCCATCTATTATCTGTTATTCTCATTATAAAATAAAAAATAATGATTTATTTTTTTATTCATCGAAATGTTCTTGTCCTGGTAAATATGCATAGGCGTTGATTATAAATAATTCCCTAAAATTCATTGAAGTAAACAATTTCATATCATGTGGCAATCAAAAAATACTTCGAGATTAAAATACCGAATAGCTAGAAATACATTATACATCATACATTTCCTAACTCGGGTTTTAGCTTAGATAATAATAATAATAATAATAATAATAATAATAATAATAATAATAATAATAATAATAACAATAATAATAATAGTAATATTAATAATAATAATAATATTAATAATAATAATAATAATAATAATAATAATAATAATAATGATAATAATAATAATAACAACAACTAATAATAATAATAATAATAATAATAATTAATAAAAGGATTTGACCCTAGATGCATTAGGGATTAGGGTGTTGAATGAATTTTGAGATGAAAGTGCTGGGATGTGTAACCCAAATCTAAATATTTTATCCTGTTTTGATGTTGTTACTGTTTTTAAAATATTTTATCTTAATTATTCATTATTTCTCAGCTCGTTGATTTATTTCCTTGTTTCCTTTCCTCACTGGGCTATTTTTCCCTGTTGGAGCCCTTGGACTTATAGCTTCTTGCTTTTCCAACTAGGGTTGAAGCTTTGCTAGTAACAACAACAACAGCAACAACAACAGCTCAAAGAGGTACGAAAGGTTATTAGTAAAGTGTAGATTGTGGTTCTAGATGAGGGTTGAAGATTATAGGGGTCTGGTTTCAGTTCCAATTTCTCCTGAAGAAATGCTCACCAGAACGTCAGCTGGGCAACCCAAATCCCCCACCGTTATGGCCAACCACATTAGTAACTTTCCCGGTACACAGCTTAAATACCCGTGCCTTAGCGGGACCGATCTGCCACCTTGTGACTGCAAGGCGAACAAGTCGTCACCATAGTATCCGGTTGTACAGCTTTGAGTAACAGACAGAAGGAATTCACCTTGGTTGTCTGGAGGTCCTCTTCCCTCGAAATTGATTGTGTTATAGATGGGTTAAGCCAACAGAAGGCGAGGCTGTGTCTGTCCAGACAGAAGGGACAATGTTCCCACTTTCATCTGAAGACGGTTTCAACCAACGAGCCACTGGGTAGTCCAACACACCAGCTGGTCTTGATCCTGCTGAGAAGACCAAGGTACTCGCATGCTGTAAGCCATAGCTCTCCATGGAGCGGTCTACTGTTAAAAAATCTATTTTTGGGTGAAATGGCCATGTCGTCCTGATGGAAGGTTCCTTCAGTAGCTTCCTTTGGATATATATAACTAGTAGTTATATATATCCAAAGGAAGCTACTGAAGGAACCTTCCATCAGGACGACATGGCTTGAGCCCAAAAAACTTGATTGGTGTTGATACTTTGTGGATCCGTTGATATCATTCATAAGATAAAAGTCCTAACTCCCATCTAGTCTAATATTTTCATCTTTCCTTTCGTGGCTATAATGCGCACACACACACACACACACACACAACTCAAGAATAAAATGACCAGGCTCATGACCAGGGCCAACGATTAACGGAACGCCATGAAATTTCTCTAGTGACGCATTATTTGACCGAATGCCCCACATATAGTAGTGAAAGAAATAGATATCTGTTTGAGGCTCAAGTTGAAGATGGCAGATTTATCCTTGCCAAGATTCTTGGACATGATGTGTCCTACCATGCTAGCGGTATTTTTAACTTTACCTCAGAGGCAGTCTTCTGAAAGCTATTTAACTTTTAAAATGACATCTTTGCTTTTATGGTTTTAATTGAAGAAACTTTTATTGTTTATTTATAATAAATGATATCGGCGTCAATGACCCTAGATGTCATGATGCCAAAAAACCTCAAATCAATCCGTCAATCAACCATGAAATTTCTCCAAATTATCGGTGACTCCGGCCCGGGGTACTGCTATGGTACGGCGAAAACTCCCAAGAGGGCGTCAGTATGTCTCCTACAGGAATCCTCTTAGGATTTTTTACCATCTTTAGGTTTTCTGGTGGAAGCCTTTGGCTGAAGAAACGATGATTTTTATAACAACCATAAAGTGATTATTAATTATTATAAGTTTAAGATTCCTTTTATATATAAGGGATTAAAAAATATTATGATTAATTTTCTAAAACGAATTCTATAAAAAAACTAAAAGTAAAACGATAAAATTATTTCAAATTTCAAAGACCCATAGATCATGAAGAAAGTAATGATTGATTATATACTTTATATAAATATATATATATATATATATATATATATATATATATATATATATATATATATATATATTGTGCCTACAATACTCTGGCACACACTCGACCCAACACCACCACAGAGATTATCTATACGGCTTTCTGCTAGAAGGGAGCATATAATCAGAATCCCATTGAATGTTGAGTGTTGGCCTTTGGAAGGAGATGCTTACAGCTTCAGGTATTATGAGCCGGCTGTAGTTGCTTTTGTTTTGAACAATGTGAGTTCCATCAAATACGGCTGGCTTAGAATACTTGAGGCTGTAGGCACTGCCCTCCAAAGGCCTACAGTCAAAAGTCAACGGGATTCTATTGAGACACTCCCTTCAGATGAAAGTTATACGGATAATCTCTATGGTGGTGTGGGCCTTCATGTGTGTCTGAGTTAATGTGCAAATATCCATGCATATATATATATATATATATATATATATATATATATATATATATATATACTTATTTATATATATATATATATATATATATATATACATATATATACAGTACATATATATATATATATATATATATATATATATATATATATATATATATATATATATACATATATATATATATATATACATATAAATTAATTACTACATACTATTACCAAAGTGACATATATAAGGGTTTCGCCCTTACCAAGGAGCTCATCAGGTGGGTTTTGCCTACATCCATTATTGTAGGCTTGGTTCCCACGACCCTTCTTCCTTCCCTCCCTATTTCTATTTATTTTTCATATCAATTCAAAATTCATCAGTACTTCATGAATGTCTTATGATAATTCACGACTTGTATATAAGTTGGATTACTTAGAGAAGCAATTTGAAACCTACTTCAGCATTCAGGGCATTGAACTTACGGGTTTTTAAGCCACGCCAGAGGTTGCCCTTCCTTCTGAAATAGCTTTCGGCCAACTTCCCTCATTGCAGCTAGCTTATTATTGGTGTCATGACTTGTATATGAATTGGATTACTTTGAGAAGCAATTTGAAACCTACTTCAGCATTCTGGGCATTGAACTTACGGGTTTTTCCGCCGCGTCAGAGGTTGCCCTTCCTTCTGAAATAGCTTTCGGCCAACTTCCCTCATTGCAGCTAGCTTATTATTGGTGTCATGACTTGTATATGAATTGGATTACTTTGAGAAGCAATTTGAAACCTACTTCAGCATTCTGGGCATTGAACTTACGGGTTTTTCCGCCGCGCCAGAGGTTGCCCTTCCTTCTGAAATAGCTTTCGGCCAACTTCCCTCATTGCAGCTAGCTTATTATTGGTGTCATGACTTGTATATGAATTGGATTACTTTGAGAAGCAATTTGAAACCTACTTCAGCATTCTGGGCATTGAACTTACGGGTTTTTCCGCCGCGCCAGAGGTTGCCCTTCCTTCTGAAATAGCTTTCGGCCAACTTCCCTCATTGCAGCTAGCTTATTATTGGTGTCATGACTTGTATATGAATTGGATTACTTTGAGAAGCAATTTGAAACCTACTTCAGCATTCTGGGCATTGAACTTACGGGTTTTTCCGCCGCGCCAGAGGTTGCCCTTCCTTCTGAAATAGCTTTCGGCCAACTTCCCTCATTGCAGCTAGCTTATTATTGGTGTCATGACTTGTATATGAATTGGATTACTTTGAGAAGCAATTTGAAACCTACTTCAGCATTCTGGGCATTGAACTTACGGGTTTTTCCGCCGCGTCAGAGGTTGCCCTTCCTTCTGAAATAGCTTTCGGCCAACTTCCCTCATTGCAGCTAGCTTATTATTGGTGTCATGACTTGTATATGAATTGGACTACTTTGAGAAGCAATTTGAAACCTACTTCAGCATTCTGGGCATTGAACTTACGGGTTTTTCCGCCGCGCCAGAGGTTGCCCTTCCTTCTGAAATAGCTTTCGGCCAACTTCCCTCATTGCAGCTAGCTTATTATTGGTGTCATAACTTGTATATGAATTGGATTACTTTGAGAAGCAATTTGAAACCTACTTCAGCATTCTGGGCATTGAACTTACGGGTTTTTCCGCCGCGCCAGAGGTTGCCCTTCCTTCTGAAATAGCTTTCGGCCAACTTCCCTCATTGCAGCTAGCTTATTATTGGTGTCATGACTTGTATATGAATTGGATTACTTTGAGAAGCAATTTGAAACCTACTTCAGCATTCTGGGCATTGAACTTACGGGTTTTTCCGCCGCGCCAGAGGTTGCCCTTCCTTCTGAAATAGCTTTCGGCCAACTTCCCTCATTGCAGCTAGCTTATTATTGGTGTCATGACTTGTATATGAATTGGATTACTTTGAGAAGCAATTTGAAACCTACTTCAGCATTCTGGGCATTAAACTTACGGGTTTTTCCGCCGCGCCAGAGGTTGCCCTTCCTTCTGAAATAGCTTTCGGGCAACTTCCCTCATTGCAGCTAGCTTATTATTGGTGTCATGACTTGTATATGAATTGGATTACTTTGAGAAGCAATTTGAAACCTACTTCAGCATTCTGGGCATTAAACTTACGGGTTTTTCCGCCGCGCCAGAGGTTGCCCTTCCTTCTGAAATAGCTTTCGGCCAACTTCCCTCATTGCAGCTAGCTTATTATTGGTGTCATGACTTGTATATGAATTGGATTACTTTGAGAAGCAATTTGAAACCTACTTCAGCATTCTGGGCATTAAACTTACGGGTTTTTCCGCCGCGCCAGAGGTTGCCCTTCCTTCTGAAATAGCTTTCGGCCAACTTCCCTCATTGCAGCTAGCTTATTATTGGTGTCATGACTTGTATATGAATTGGATTACTTTGAGAAGCAATTTGAAACCTACTTCAGCATTCTGGGCATTGAACTTACGGGTTTTTCCGCCGCGCCAGAGGTTGCCCTTCCTTCTGAAATAGCTTTCAGCCAACTCCCTTCATTCCAGCTAGCTTATTAGTGGTCAGTCGTGATTGATGACATTTGAAATTTTGTGGTGAAGCCAAGGGTCATTGTTGGGCCAAGTGGTGAAGCCTAGCGTCATGTTTAGACCGGGCGGTTAAGCCAAGTTGGTCAGGCGGTGAAGCCGAGCGCCATTTTAGGCCAGGCGGTGAAGCCAAGCGCGATTTTTCGGCCGGGCGATGAAGCCAAGCGCCTTTTTTTGGCCGGGCGGTGAAGCCAAGCGCCATTTTTTGGCCGGGCGGTGAAGCCAAGCAGGCCAGGCGGTGAAGCCAAGCGCCATTGTTGTGCCGGGCGATGAAGCCAAGCGGGCCAGGCGGTGAAGCCAAGCGCCATTTTTTGGCCGGGCGGTGAAGCCAAGCAGGCCAGGCGGTGAAGCCAAGCGCCATTGTTGTGCCGGGCGATGAAGCCAAGCGGGCCAGGCGGTGAAGCCAAGCGCCATTTTTTGGCCGGGCGGTGAAGCCAAGCAGGCCAGGCGGTGAAGCCAAGCGCCATTGTTGTGCCGGGCGATGAAGCCAAGCGGGCCAGGCGGTGAAGCCAAGCGCCATTTTTTGGCCGGGCGGTGAAGCCAAGCAGGCCAGGCGGTGAAGCCAAGCGCCATTGTTGTGCCGGGCGATGAAGCCAAGCGGGCCAGGCGGTGAAGCCAAGCGCCATTTTTTGGCCGGGCGGTGAAGCCAAGCAGGCCAGGCGGTGAAGCCAAGCGCCATTGTTGTGCCGGGCGATGAAGCCAAGCGGGCCAGGCGGTGAAGCCAAGCGCCATTTTTTGGCCGGGCGGTGAAGCCAAGCAGGCCAGGCGGTGAAGCCAAGCGCCATTGTTGTGCCGGGCGATGAAGCCAAGCGGGCCAGGCGGTGAAGCCAAGCGCCATTTTTTGGCCGGGCGGTGAAGCCAAGCAGGCCAGGCGGTGAAGCCAAGCGCCATTGTTGTGCCGGGCGATGAAGCCAAGCGGGCCAGGCGGTGAAGCCAAGCGGCCCAGGCGGTGAAGCCAAGCGCCATTTTTTGGCCGGGCGGTGAAGCCAAGCAGGCCAGGCGGTGAAGCCAAGCGCCATTGTTGTGCCGGGCGATGAAGCCAAGCGGGCCAGGCGGTGAAGCCAAGCGCCATTTTTTGGCCAGGCGGTGAAGCCAAGCAGGCCAGGCGGTGAAGCCAAGCGCCATTGTTGTGCCGGGCGATGAAGCCAAGCGGGCCAGGTGGTGAAGCCAAAAGTCATTTTCCTCACTCATTCATCAGTATTAGAGGTTCTTCACCTGCATAGCCAGTCCTTAAACCTAAAAAAAAAAAACCTTAAACCTAAAAAAAAAAAAATAATTCAACAATCCTAAGCGCCATTGTAGGCCGGGCGGTGAAGCCAAGCGCCATTGTTGTGCCGGGCGATGAAGCCAAGCGGGCCAGGTGGTGAAGCCAAGCGCCATTATTTGGCCGGGCGGTGAAGCCAAGCGCCATTTTATGGCCGGGCGGTGAAGCCAAGCAGGCCAGGTGGTGAAGCCAAGCGCCATTGTTGTGCCGGGCGATGAAGCCAAGCGGGCCAGGTGGTGAAGCCAAGCGCCATTATTTGGCCGGGCGGTGAAGCCAAGCGCCATTTCATGGCCGGGCGGTGAAGCCAGGCAGGCCAGGCGGTGAAGCCAAGTGCCATTGTTGTGCCGGGTGATGAAGCCAAGCGGGCCAGGTGGTGAGGCCAAGCGCCATTTTTTGGCCGGGCGGTGAAGCCAAGCAGGCCAGGCGGTGAAGCCAAGTGCCATTGTTGTGCCGGGCGATGAAGCCAAGCGGGCCAGGTTGTGAAGCCAAGTGCCATTTTTTGGCCAGGTGGTGAAGCCAAGCGTCATTTTCCCCACCCAAACAACACGAGCTCTTTCATCAGTACCAGAGTTTCTTCACCTGCATAGCCAGTCCTTAAGCCTAAAAAAAAAAACCTTAATCCTAAAAAAAAAAAACCTTAAGCCTAAAAAAAAAAGAAGAAAAAGAAGATACTATTCCTTTCACAAAATTGTGAGGGCATCAGCTTAGTATTTAATCCAAGCATCTTTTTGATACTCCAATGAAGTCTTCTTAATAACTGACTTCATCTTCATCGGACTCATCATCCATCATATGGAGGACTGACCACAGAGCCTCATCATCATCTAACATATCTTCTGGTGAAGAGATTTCAGACTCTGTGTGGTCCAGATCGCCTTGGTTGAGTTGCACTCGGTTAACCGTGTCTTCATCAGTTTCATGACACTCTAACTCATTACGCTTTTCATCCTCAACATCATCTTCTTTCTCATTATGGCCATCATCTCTATGGGCCTCCATCTCCTCCTCTTTAGTTCCATCTACTTCCATAGATTCGTAAGTCAGCATTGCCACTGATGGAACGAGTTCAAATTCCATAAGGTTACCATCTCTTACAGTAAGTTCGAAAAGGACAGTTGAGTCCTCCTTCACTGTCTCTTCTTCTGCTTCATCTCCTTCCTTATGAAATTTGTCATCATACCCTTCAAATTGTGGCCATTCGGGGAGGTTGGGATTGCTAAATATGATATTGGTAAAGTCTTGGACAACTTTCCAAGTCTCTTCATATCTTACTCTCTTGTCAGCATCACGCAAGATATCCATTGTGCTATTGAGCTGGTGCATCTTATTGCAGCACCTTTGAATTTCTTCGTCCGAACCTCGGCACTTGTCAGGGTGGTATTTTAAGGCCATTTTTCTGAAAGCTTTTTCGATTTGGTGTTGAGTAGCGTCTGGCTTAAGGCCTAGGATTCCATATGGGCATCCATAGCAATTCATGTCAACCAAGGAATCAATATAGAACATGAAGTCGGAGTCCAGAACCCCTTCCATTCGCAGTCTCTCAAATTCACGAAGAGCTTCTTGGTGACGTCCAAGTGCCAACCAGCATAGGGCCAGTCTCAACCTGGCATCGGAATATTCCTCGTTGGTAGCAAGAACAAAGTTGAAGCATTCGCTGGCTTCTTCCAGTTTTCCCATATTGCAAAGGATATTTCCTTTGATGCGAGCCAGGTCGATAAGTACCCAATGGAACAGATTGTCTTTGGACATTGTTTCTTGAATCTTCTCCAAGGCACAGTCGAGTTCAGAGGCAGCCACCAACGTCTGGAGCTCTGCGAACAGAGCCTCGTTCTCCGTCGTCTCTGAATCCTGGAGATCCTCTGGAGAAGTTATTTCAAACTCATCAATGTCAACACCTCCCAAAACAAGATCCAGTAGGTCACTGGACTCTTCTTCTTCTTCTTCTTCTTCTTCTTCTTCCTCCTCCTCTTTCTCCTCCTCCTCCTTCTCCTCCTCATCAATTTCAGGTCCATCTAAGTCAATATCAATTTCGTAGTCCAATTCTTCTTCAAACTCATCTAAGTTCTCATCACTCGAGAATTTCTCCTCCTCCTTCTCCTCCTCTTTCTCCTCCTCCTCCTTCTCCTCCTCTTTCTCCTCC